>NC_041696.1:952500-977500 GCF_900097015.1 Plasmodium sp. gorilla clade G2
AAAAAATTAAAATGTTATACACATTTATAACTAAAATTGCGTTACTTATGATTTATATATATATATATATATATATATATTTAAATTTTTTTACTAATATGTTTAAAAATATGTAAGTATTATATATTCTATATATTTTATATGTATATATAGTATTATATTTTCTTGCACACATTTAAAATACCTCAAAATATTTATGAGGTAAAATTATATAACTCATGTTTTTTAATAAAAAGGAAATAACTGTCATATTGCTTCTCTTATGTCTCAACATTTAAAGGCTTTGAATGAGCATATATAGTTAATATATATGTTTACTATAAATTTTTTTTTATTATTAAAAAAAGGTCAAAAAAAAAAAAAAAAAAAAAAACATAGTACACACACATTTAATAAATGTTCTATATAAAATTATATATAGCAATCTAATTATATATGTGCATATGTCTTTATATTATAAATAAATAATTATATATATATATTATATTTATTTGCTAAACGTATTATTATTTTATTTTATTTTTTCCTTATTATTTATGTACGCGTTTTATATTTTTTCCTATAATTTGAGCATATGAAAAAGTAAAGAATATAACAATTATATTTATATATTCAGTTCTATTTATTTTATTTTTTTTCCTCATATATTATATTCTTTGATTATTTTTTTTATCTTTTAATATGTGACTTATATTTACAAAAATAGAAATGTATAATATATGTTAATATAAAAAGAAATAGAAATTCCATTGTATGAAATATAAAATTTTCATTTTCTTTAAAACTATAAAACAAGAAAAAAAAAAATAAATACATAACAAATAAAAATAAATATATTATATATCTGTTTATATATTTATTTACATATATATATATATATATATTTTCTTTATAATATATTTTATTATATCTTTATAAAGAAGACATAAAAGAAAAAAATTGAGTAAGGTTTTTTTTTTCCTTGAATATAAGAAAGTAATATCATAATAAATAATATATATATGTATATATTTTATGAATTTATAATTATGAGTTTGTAAAAGTATATTTAATATAAGTTTCTATATAAGTATTTTGTATATATATATATATATATATATATATATATATATATATCACATTGAATAATATATATAATATATATATATATATATATATATATATATATATATATGTGTTTTTATTTATTTATTTAATATAGGTACAAACCTAGACATACCCATTTTTATATTTATTTATTTTATTTGCTTATTAAGATTATTTACCTACTTTTTCCGAACGATGAGAGAAGTCATTAGTATTCACGTTGGACAGGCTGGTATTCAAATAGGAAATGCTTGCTGGTAAAACAAAAATAAAATACATACATATATATATATATATATATATATATATATATATTATATATGTCTGTTGATATGATTTTTTTCTTAATTTCTATTTTTAAAGAGATACATAATGTTCAATGTATTATTATAAATATATTAATCAATATGTTGTGCTAAAACACATGTGTATAAACTAAAATATATATATATATATATAAATACATACATATATATATATATATATATATATTTTTCTTTTTATAGGGAATTGTTTTGCCTTGAACATGGAATTCAACCCGATGGTCAAATGCCAAGTGACCAGGTCGTTGCTGGGGGTGATGATGCCTTTAATACATTTTTCTCAGAAACGGGAGCTGGAAAACATGTAATAAAAAAATATATATATATATATATATATATATGTATGTATATATTTATATATATATATGTGTGCTTCTTTTGTGTTTCTCATTTTAGGTACCACGCTGCGTATTCGTCGATTTAGAACCTACCGTCGTTGATGAAGTTCGAACAGGAACATATCGTCAGCTATTTCACCCTGAACAATTAATATCAGGAAAAGAAGATGCTGCAAATAATTTCGCTAGGGGTCACTATACCATAGGGAAAGAAATTGTTGATGTATGTTTGGATAGGGTTCGAAAGCTAGCTGATAATTGTACTGGTTTACAAGGATTTTTAATGTTTAATGCTGTAGGTGGAGGTACAGGTAGTGGTCTTGGCTGTTTATTATTAGAAAGGTTGGCAATTGATTATGGAAAGAAATCCAAATTGAATTTTTGTTCTTGGCCATCTCCTCAAGTCTCTACAGCTGTGGTAGAACCATACAATTCTGTATTATCCACTCATTCGTTATTAGAACACACAGATGTAGCAATTATGCTTGATAATGAAGCAATATATGATATATGTAAGAAGAATTTAGATATAGAAAGGCCAACATATACAAACTTGAATAGATTGATAGCTCAAGTTATATCTTCTTTAACAGCATCTTTAAGATTTGATGGTGCCTTAAATGTTGATGTAACAGAATTTCAGACTAACTTGGTACCTTATCCTAGAATCCATTTTATGTTATCATCTTATGCTCCTATCATAAGTGCAGAGAAAGCATATCACGAACAATTATCCGTTTCAGAAATAACTAATTCTGCATTCGAACCTGCATCTATGATGGCTAAGTGTGATCCTAGACATGGAAAATATATGGCTTGTTGTTTAATGTATAGAGGAGATGTAGTACCAAAAGATGTGAATGCAGCTGTTGCAACTATTAAGACAAAGAGATCTATACAATTTGTTGACTGGTGTCCTACTGGTTTTAAATGTGGAATAAATTATCAACCACCTACAGTCGTACCAGGAGGAGACCTAGCCAAAGTCATGAGAGCTGTTTGTATGATCAGTAACTCAACAGCAATTGCAGAAGTATTCTCAAGAATGGATCAAAAATTTGATTTAATGTATGCAAAAAGAGCATTTGTTCATTGGTATGTAGGTGAAGGTATGGAAGAAGGAGAATTCAGTGAAGCTAGAGAAGATTTGGCTGCATTAGAAAAAGATTATGAAGAGGTAGGAATAGAATCTAATGATGGAGAGGGAGAGGATGAAGGATACGAATGAACAAATAATAATTATATAAAAAAAAAAAAAAAATATATATATATATATATATATATATATATATAAAGAATTAAGCATATAATTCTTATACAAATATATACACATTTGTATATATATATATATTTACCTATAGATCATTTTTTTTTTTTATCTCATACGTCATATATTCCTACCATATTATATATGTTCATAAAATGAATAAATGGAACATATATATCCTCTTATATCATATTGTATAATTATTTTTTATAAAAAAAAAAAAAAAAAATATATATATATATATATATACATGAATATCTATATTTTTTTCTATGTATTTACACCCTCATAAGTTTAATATTAAAGAAAAATTGTACTTATTACAAATATATAAATATATATATATATATATATATATATATATATATGTATGTGTGTATGTACCCATGAATTAGTAGTAATTTATTATTTAATTATTTTATTTATTATATATATATATATATGTGGTATAAAATTAATTATATGAGAATTCATAAGTACATTCATCAAAAAATAAATGTATAAATATAATATTATTTTTTTTTTTTATAAAAATTTAAATTTGTAGAATATATATATATTTTTTCCCCTTTATTATTATTCATTATATAATAATATATTACACATATAAATATTTATTTATATATATATATTTATTCTTTAAGCGAATAATTTATCTATACATCAAGTTACATATTAATGTTCATTTTGATAAATATATGATGAAAATTTTTTATTTTATTATATCTATTTTTACAAATGTATAAAATAATATATAATATATAATATATGTTTTATAATATGAGCACACATAAGATTTAGTGTTATATAAATGTAGAAGTAAATATTAAGCAGTATCAGAAAAAAAGAATTTTTTTTTTTTTTTTTTTTTTTTTTTTTGTTCTTTTTCATTGATATAAAAAATTAAACTTTAAGAAGTTTCTTTAAAATGGATAAAATTTTTTACAATTTAATTTTTTATTATTTTTTTTTAAATTTATTAGAAATGGAAATATAGGTTAACACATATATATTATATAATATTAACATTGAAAGGATAAAACAATAAGGAAAATACAAATAAAAATAATATATATATTATATATATATATTATATATTTATTTATTTATGTATGTATTTTTTTTTTATGTTTTAATTGGTCACGTGGTTTTTTATCTCTTATTATAAGATGCTAAATATTTTTTCTTCAATTAAAAGAGAAACATGAATTAATAAAAAAATTAACGGGATTCATTCATTTTGTTTATAAAAAAAAAAAATATATTTCTCTATATATATATAATATTATATATTTATTATATATTTTTATATTATTATATTATCCCCGTATTTTTATTTATGTTTATATTTTTATCTTTATTTTTATCTTCCATTTTGAATATACTAATTAGGAAGACTGTGGGGTTTTGAGGGGGTTCATTTTTTTTTTTAGATAATTTGATAAAAACCAAAAAAAACATATATATATAAATATATATACATATATATGTATATAAAATTAATTTGAGTTCTTTGAAAAGTTTTAATTTTATTAATATTTAATGAAAAAATATATAAAAGATAATATTTAAAAAATAAAATTTTGTTTTGTTTTAATTTATTTTTTCCCTTATTTTTTATGAAGCATATAAAAATATATATATATATATATATAATATAATATAATAATATATACTATACATATATATAATATATATATAATATTATATTGCATATTTGAAGGTTTGAAAAATATATCTATATATATATTATATATGTAATAGTATTATATATATATATAATAATATTTATTTTATATGAGGTATAAATATATTTATTATTGTAAATGTTAATATTATATATATTTATAATTACTCATATTTTATAAATATATAAAAAAAAAAAAAAAAAAAAAAAAAAACATTATATATATATATATATATATATATATATACATATTATGTTTATATTATATATAATAAATCATGAATCCTTTAAATATCTCAATTTTTATTATTTTTACATATATATTATAAATATATTATATTATATATATAACATATAAAATATATGTATAATATTATTATATAATATATTTTTTATAAATTATTGAGGAATAATTTTATATTTTATATTTTATATAAATAATTTTTTTTTTTTTTTTTTTTCATTTTAGTTATTCTTAAATTTATTTATAAAAAAAGAAAAAAAAAGTAATAATATTTTTGAAAAAAACAAAAAATAAAATAATTTAATTTTTTCATTATATTATTTTTATTTTGAATTTAAGCTTATTTATTTTTTTTTTTAAAATCGAGGAAAATTAAAAAGGAAAGAAAAAAATGGTAAATTCTTGAAAAAAAAAAAAAAAAAAAGATGAAATAAAAAAAAAATATAATTATATATAAAAAATATATATATATGTAAATATTTACATATATATATTTATATTTATATGTATATATTTATATTTATATATATATATTTATATTTATATGTATGTTTTATGAAGTGGGTATATTTGTATAGCTTATTTATATATAATATAATAATATATATATATTATATATATATATATATATATATTTTCATTTTTTAGGCGGAAGAATTTACTGAAGATATTGGTGTAGTAAGCAAGAGGTTATTAGAACCCGTACCTTTTGTAAGAACAAATAATTGTATAAAAGATGTAGATGCAGATTTATTTATAAGATCTTATGCAACTCATTTAAAGTTACATAACAAGATAACTTATCCTAAATGGTGTACGTTTGTTAAGACTGGAAAAGGTAGGAAATTAGCTCCATTAAATGAAGACTGGTATTTTATAAGAGCATCAAGTATTTTAAGAAGATTATATTTACATCCAGATATAGGAGTAGGATTTTTAAAAAGACAATTTAGTTGCAAACAAAGAAGAGGTGTAGCTCCAAATCATACGAGTTTAGCTAGTGGAAAAATTTTGAGATCTATATTACAGCAACTTGAAAATTTAGGATATGTAGAACAGAATCCAAAAAAAAAAGGAAGAAGATTAACAACAAAAGGAGAAAATGCAATAAATAATTTTGCAAGATATATAAATAAAAAAGTATACAACAAGGAGTAAAATAATTAATAAATAAAAATATATATATATATATATATATATATATATATATATATATATATATTTATATATTTATTTATTTACTTTTATTCTTTTATATTATTTATTTTATTTTTTACATATTTGGGATGCAATATGAATAACTACAGCAATATATTTTATCATATCATCATAAAATTTATATATATATATATTTATATATTTATATGTTATATTTTTATGATGTGTTAATTTTTTTTTTTTTTTTTTTTTTTTTTTCTATAAATATATCAAAATATATTTATTACAAGAAAAATTAAAACTGAAACTTATTTATTTATGAAATATATTTTTTATTATCATGTGTATGAATATATATAAATATATATATATATATATATATATATATATTTATATATATTATAAAGGTTTTCTTCTTATATCTTTTCAAAATAAAGAGATATACTTCATTTTAATTACTCTCATTATATATAATCCTTTAACAATTAAAAAAAAAAAAAAAAAAAAAAAAAAAGGGATAATACAAATTTTATATAATATATGTTTGAACTTTTGAATTCACTCATTCTTATTTTTTTTCAATAAAGGGTGTTATACCAGCACATTCGATAAATACATAAAAAATATAAATATATATATATATATATATATTTATATATATGTGACCTTTATTTTTTATTTATATTATATTTTTTTTTTTTGGTGTATATAAAAAAGGGAGACCAAATTATTAACTTCATATATTTATAAAATTATTATGTTGTTTTTTTTTTTTTATCATATAAATGAATTATGTTCAAAAATTTATGAAAATAAATAAATATATTTATTATAATATATTTTATAATGTTTCCATTTCTTATTAAAAAAAAAAAAAAAAAAAAAAAAAAAAAGAAGGATATAAAGAAAATTATGATATCCAAGAAACATATATATTTATAATATTAAATGTAAATATATATATATATATATATATAATATATATATGTATAATTTTTTTTTTTTTTTTTTTTTACTTCATTTATATAATATTTGGTATGCATATAAATTATAATATATATATATATATTTTTTATTTATAATTATTCATTTTTTTTACATAGAAAATAATTATTTTAATATATATATAATATATGTGACTTATTGTTTCCTTTTATTTTTTAAAATTAATAGAAATATTATGATAATATAAAGTAATTATGATAATATGAGTAATTATGATTACATTTTTACCTTTATATAAATAAATACTTTTCTTATAAAAGTATCATAAAATACATAATCATTTCTATCAATATGTAATATATATATATTTATTTATTTATATGTATAAATATTATAATAAATGTTAGAAGATTATATTATATTTCTAAATTATCATATAAAGGAAATTTTATTTTATCTCAAAAATATATATATATATATATATATATATATATATTTTTTTTTTTTTTATTTTTTCCTTATTGTTGTTTAACAAATGAGGGATAATAAAAATAAAAAATATATATTATATATTTATATATATATATATATAATTATATAAAAAAACTATTTATAGAAGAGAAATATATATAGCACCATATTACAAACATATTGATAGATACATATATATATATATATATATATATAATTAGCTCTAAAGTTATAAAAGATACACCATAAGTTTTTTATAAGATGGCTGAAGAATATGAAAAATTTAAACGATTCGAATATCGTATGAACTCAAATTTGGTGTTACAAAGAGAAGGACCAATATCTAGTAACAAAGAACCTACAGGTGAAAGTGAAAGTTTAGTAGGAAGATTGAAATATAAGATGGGTGATAAAGTTGAATATAATAATAATAAGAAGAATAATAATATTATGTTAATAAGAGATCATAATAATAATAATAATAATAATGAAGTGAATATTAATCGATATAAAAGAAAAGATCTTTTTGATGATGATAAATATAATAAAAGATCAAGTAAAAAAATTCGTCATAAAGAAAAAAGTGTATTAAACGTAAATATTGAAGATATCTTTTTATATAAACCATCAACTAAACATACAGAAGAAATATATACAAAACTTATGAGTAAAATAAGATATTTATTAGGTGATAACACTGGAGATATTATTAATAGTGCATGTAATGAAATATTATATATTTTAAAAAATGAAGAATTAAATAATGAAGACAAAAAGAAACAAGTGGAAAGTCAACTAGAAATAAATATAACTGATGAGGTATTTATTGAAATAAATAATTTGTCAAAAGAAATATATGATTTTAATAAACAAGAAGAAGGAGAATATGTAGAAAATGAAGAGGGCGTTGCTGTCATATTTGAAGAAGACGATGATTATTTTAATATAGGAAGAAATACGAGAGGGTATATGAATGATGAGCAGACAATGGAATTACAAGATGGTAGTGATGATAATCAAAGTGGAAGTGAAGAAGAAGATGAAGATGAAAATGAAGATGACAATGAAGATGAAGATGAAAGTGAAGATGCAAATGAAGATGACAATGAAGATGAAGATGAAAGTGAAGATGCAAATGATGATGACAATAAAAATATTAATGATGATAACAATAATAATTATAATAGTGTGAGACGAAAAAAGAATAAGAAACGTAACCAAATAAATCATCTCAAAAGTTATGATAAAAAAAATAAAAAATACGAGAATTATTTAAGTTTAAAAAATACAAATAAAAATTTATATTATGATGAAGAAAATAATAATAATAATATTAAAGATAATGATGAATTGAATATTAATGTAATTGATTCACATTGGTTACAAAGAGAATTAAATAAAATATATCCTGATCCTTCTTTATGTTTAGATAAAGAAAAGGAAGTGTTAAATGTTTTAAATATATATGATATACAAGAAAGTGAGAATAAATTAATGCATATATTAAAATATGAAAATTTTAATATTGCTAGGGTTTTAATAAAAAATAGATGGAAAATATATTATTGCACCTTGCTTGGTCAGGCACAAACGGAAGAAGAAAAAGAAGAAATAAAGAATGAGATGAAAAAGACAGAAGAAGGACAAGATATATTAGATGAATTATGTAATTTTAAAAATGTGAGAAAGAATAAGCAGAATGAATATAGTAAAATAATTAGAAAAGAAGCAGATAATTTATTAGGAAAAAAAAAAAAAAATGATTATAGTAAAAAAAGTAGCATGTCTGATTATACATATATACATGATGAGGAGGAGAAGGAATCATATGATGACAATAATGATAATGATGATAATGATGATGATGATGATGATAATGATGATGATAATTATTATGAATCTACAAAATTGTATAATAGCGATTCACAAGGAGAAGACTCAAATGTAAATACAAATGTAAATACAAATGTAAATACAAATATAAAAACACGTGGTAATATTAATACATATGATGACGATTCTAATAAATTGAAAAAAAAATCGAACGTAAAAAGGTCCAAAAAAAACAAAGATGATGATATTGATGGTGAGTCCGAGAAAGATGATAATGAAAGAAAAAGTTTTTATAATAATATGAAATATAAATTCATCGACCTAGAAAAACTAGAAACAAAAGAAAAGAATAAAGATATATTTTTTAATAAAGAAGTGATATTACCACCTGAAAGTAAAAGAATAGAAAGAAAAGATTATGATGAAATAATTATTAGTAGTATGAAAAATAATAAAATGGATGGTGTGAAAAAACCAAAAAATAATAAAAAAAATTATTATACATGTGCAGAAGATATAAAATTGATACATATAAATGAATTACCAGAATGGACACATGAAGTATTTTCTTGTGTTAATATAAATAAATTAAATCCAATACAATCTAAAGTATATGATATAGCATTTAATAGATATGAAGAGAATATGTTAATATGTGCTCCTACAGGTTCTGGTAAGACTAATATTGCTTTATTATGTATTTTGAATGTTATTAATTCATATCGTTTAAAAAGTGGAGAAATTGATAGAAAAGATTTTAAGATTGTATATATATCTCCTATGAAAGCGTTAGTAACTGAACAAGTGCAATCATTTAATCTAAGACTTAAGTGTTTGAATATAAAAGTGAGTGAATTAACAGGTGATGTAAATCTAAGTAGTAAAGAATTAGATGATAGTCAGATTATTGTGATGACCCCTGAAAAATTTGATGTTATTAGTAGAAAATGGAATGAAAAAATATTATTACATAAAATAAAATTAATTATATTTGATGAAATACATTTGTTGAATGAAATACGTGGAAATGTTTTAGAGAGTATAATAGCTCGTTTAAATAGATATATAGATAACACCATGGTATATGATATGAGTGGTGTTATTACATATGGTTCATCTGAAGCTGATGATCATCATAATAATAATATTGTATATGGTGATGGTGTACATGACAATCGAGAGAACAAATCTGGATCCAATAATATATCTATTAGAAAGAAAAAGATTCGATTAATTGGATTATCTGCTACGCTACCAAATTATGAAGATGTTGGAATATTTTTAAGAGCTCATATAGAAAAGGGAATATTTTATTTTGATCATTCTTTTAGACCAGTTCAATTAGAACAGCATTATATAGGTATAAAAGAAAAGAAAGGAATTAAGAAATATGGTCTTATGAATGATATAACATATGAGAAAGTACTTGAAGAAGCTGGTAAAAATCAGATATTAATATTTGTTCATAGTAGAAAAGAAACATATAGAACAGCAAAATTATTAATTGATAGATTTATGAAGAGTGATAATTTATGTAAGTTTTTAATGGATAAGAAAATATCAAGTGAGATATTATTATCAGAAAAAGAACATGTAATAAATGAAGAATTAAAAGAGATATTACCATTTGGATTTGGAATACATCATGCAGGATTAAAAAGATTAGATAGAAAATTAGTTGAAGATTTATTTTCTGATAGACATATTCAAGTATTAGTTAGTACAAGCACATTAGCATGGGGTATTAATTTACCTGCACATACAGTTATAATTAAAGGTACAAGTGTATATAATATTAATATAGGTGATTTTGATGAATTATCTAGTATGGATATTTTACAAATGGTTGGACGTTCAGGTAGACCTCAATATGATAAAACTGGAAAAGCTATTATTATTACAGAACATAAAAATTTACAATTATATTTATCTCTAAACAATGAACAATTATCTATTGAATCAACATTACTTCATAATATTGTTAATATTATTAATGCAGAAATTGTTTTAAAAAATATTCAAAATATGAAGGATGCTATGAACTGGTTAGAACGTACTTATATGTATATACGTATGTTGAAAACTCCTACATTATATGGTATCCATATTAATAATAATGATCAAATAAAAAGTATTGATCAATTTAAAGATATATTAAATATCAAAAATAAAGCAAATAAAAATAAAATCAACAACAAAAATAATAATAATGATGATGATAATAATAATGATAATAATAATAATGATGATAATTATGATGATAATAATAGCATGTGGGATTATTTGTATACTTTAAAAAATAATTGTAAATATAATAAATTTATGGAAAAAATTAAAAAAAAAATGTTTAATATATTATATTCTTGTTTTGTTATACTAGAAAAATATGATTTAATAAAATATAATAAAAAATTAAATAGTGTTAGTAGTACTTATATAGGAAAAATTAGTAGCTATTATTATGTAGATTATAAATCTATAGATATATTTAATAAAAAATTAAATAAATATACAAATGAAATTGATTTACTTAAAATATTTACTATGAGTGATGAATTTAAAAATATTTATATAAGAGATGAAGAAAAAACAGAATTATCAATTTTAATTGAAAAATTACCTATACCAGTTAAAGAATCTATAAATATTCCATATACTAAGATAAATATATTATTACAATTATATTTATCAAATGTAATATTAAATGGTTATATTATAAATGCAGATATGTTATATATACATCAAAATGCATTACGTATTTTTAGATCATTCTTTGAAATCTCTTTAAAAAAAAATTCTTATAATTTAATTAAATTAACTTTAAAATTTTGTAAAATGATTGAGAGAAGAATGTGGAGCACTATGACTCCATTAAGACAATTTGGTTTATTAAGTCCAGATCTTATACGTATTATTGAGAAGAAAAATATTACTTTTAAAAATTATTTAACAATGAATTTAAATGAATATATAACTATTTTTAAAAATAAAAAAATTGCAAAAAATATTTATAAATTAGTACATCACTTTCCAAAATTAGAATTAAATGCATATATACAACCAATAAATCATAAAATATTAAAAGTAGATTTAAATATATCACCAGATTTTATATATAATTATAAATATCATGGATATTATATGTTATTCTGGGTTTTTGTTTTTGATATATCTAATGAAAATATATTACATTATGATTTATTTACCCTAAAAAAGAATTATAAAAATGATATATTCAATGTAAACAATAATAAAAATAAAACATCCACAACAAATAATAATAATAATAATAATAATAATAATAGTAGTAGTAATAGTAGTAGTAGTATGTATAACCCAGCTGATCTTTTAGATGATCATATGTTAACCTTTTTTCTACCAATAAATGATAATCCTTTCTATATTGTTAAAGTTATTTCTGATAAATGGTTAGATTGTGAAGCTACCATAAATTTATATTTAAAAGATTTAATTTTACCTCCTCCAAATTTTTATTCTACACAATTATTAGATTTACAACCCTTGCCAATACACTCAATAAAATATGAAAAAGGTCAGAACTTTTTTAATAAGATAAGAAATTTACATTATTTTAATTCCATACATACACAAATATTTCCATCTGTTTTTGAAAATAATGGAAATGTATTAATAGCTAGCTCGAATTCAAAACATTATTTAATTCCAGCTGAATTAGGTATTATAAAAATCATGAAATTCTTAGATTGCTTATTTGATTATATTAAAACATATATTAAAAATGATAAAGATGTTTATAAAATTATTAATGATAAAAAATTATCAGATCTTATATATAATAATAATTTAGTAGATCTCATAAAAATTGTTTATATTGCACCATTAGATGATGTAATCATAAAAACATATAAAAATTGGCAATCTCTTAAAAAAATATTTAATTTAAAAATGTGTATACTAACAGGAGATATACAAATAGATATGAAACTATTACAAACACATCATATTATATTATCTAATCCATCTAATTATGATAATATATCAAAAAAATGGAGAAGGAAAAAAATACTACAAAATATATCCTTTTATATATTTGATCATATGGAATTGTTAGATACAACTCAAGGAGGTATTATGGAAATAGTAATAAGTAGAATAAGATATATAACAACACAATTAAATTTAAATAAATCAGAAAAAAAAAATCAAAACAATGATCATCATCATAATAATGATAATGATAATTTCTTTATGTCCATATTAAATAAAGAAAATATGAATAAGAATTTCTTGGAAAATATAAATAAATTACAAAATTTCTCTATTGATAATATATATGATTATATAGGATTAAATAGAATATTATGTTTATCTAGCTGTTCTTTATATAATTCTAAAGATTTTGCTGAATGGATTGGATGTAAAAAAAATGATTATTATAACTTTTTATCAACTGTTAGAGATATACCTATTGAAATATATTTACATGCAGTTAATATTATGAATAAACAAAATAGATATATATCCATGCAAAGACAAGTGTATCAAAATATAAGAAAATTAAATAATACACACAAAAAAAAAAAAATGCAAAATGTTATTATTTTTGTAACAGATCAAAAAATGTGTAAAACTTTGGCATTGGATTTAATTCTTTCTGCTTATAATGATAATTTTAAATATTTTTCTCATTTTGAAAATTTAGAAAATCATAAATATAGTACACATAATAAATATTCTTCGGATACGCATCATGCTGATCAAAATGATCATAATAATGAATCCAAAGAGAAGAAAAAAACAGGAGGGTGGATATCCAATTTTTTCTCTTATAACAAGAATGATAATATCAGTAATGAGAATGAGAAGAATGATTTAATAAATAACAAAAATTCGAATGATGATATAACACCAAAAAATGTATACAATTGGGGAAGACTTAATAGTAATGATTTACATAATAATATAAGTGAAGAAGAATTGGCTAAAAATATTAATCATATGATTAATTTGAATATATCCAATAATGATGATATTAACAATAAGGATACAAGAGAGAATAACATAGGTGTTGATATGAATGATCATAATAATAATAGTAATAATAGTAATAGTAGTAGTAGTTGTGGTAGTAATATATTTACTAATAATGGAAAACATTCTAATTATATAAATAATCAAAATGAACATATATTTGATTATATAAGTGATAAAATGTTAAAACAATTTATGAGACAAGGTATTTGCTATTTGCATAATAATATGACAGATATAGAAAAAAAAATTGTGGAAATATTATTTGATAAAAAAACAATACAAATATTAATCGTTTCTTATGATTATGTCTACAGTTTAAATGTGTATGCTAATACAGTTATTATATTAGATACTATTATAACACATTTCCATAATAATAAAGAAGAAGATTATAGCATACAAAATATTTTAGAAATGATAAGTTATGCTGGAAGACAAAATGAAGATACAAAATCTTTTGTATATATATATACATATATAACAAAAAAAGAATATTATAAAAATTTTATATATGAACCATTAACTGTTGAATCGAATATTGAAGATAGTCTACCGAATTTCTTAAATAATGAAATAGTTATGAGTACCATTGAAAATTATCAAGATGCTATTGATTGGTTAACGTGGTCTTTCTTTTATAGACGTATAAAAAAAAATCCTAATTATTATGGATTAAAAGGTATATCGAATGAACATATATCAGATTATTTATCAGAACTTATAGAAAATAATATGGAAATATTATCATTCGCTAATTGCATAAATATAGAAGAACAAACAATGGATATCAAACCATGTAATTTAGGTATTATATCCTCATTTTATAATTTAGATTATCATATTATTCATTTTTTTAATCAATATGTATTATCTTTAAAAACATTAAAGAAATCAAAAATTTTTGAAATATTATGTCTATCAAATATTTTTAATGACATATTAAAAATATATAATTATGATATATATCTATGTTTAAAAATTTCTCAAGCATGTAATATACAAGTAACATATGAATTTTTAAAACTTTCTATCAATAATGAAAATACTTTAAAAAATGGAAACATTGAAGATAATATAAATAATGATAACAAATCAGAAGAATATAAAAAAGATCAATATATTAATTTATTACAATTTATGACAGTACCTATTTATTTTACATCTCATTTAAAAGCTTTTATACTTTTACAAGCACATATTCATAGATATAATTTACCAATTAATTATATACAAGAAACAAAAAATGTATTATTAAAAGCATATAAATTGATCAATTCTTTAATTGATGTTATTAGTAGTAATAATATTTTAAATTTTTGTTTATTTGTTATGGAGGTATCACAAATGCTAACCCAAAGTATGAAGAGTACTGATCAATCGAATTTATATCAGTTACCACATTTTAATGAACAGTTAATTAAACAAGCAAATGATTTAGAAATATCTGATGTCTATGATTTAATAAATGCTGAAGATGAAACTAGAGATATTTTATTAAAACATTTAAATGAAAAACAAAGAAGTGAAATCGCAAATGTTTGTAATATTTTCCCAATTATAGAAGTACAATATGAAATAGATCTTGATAAATCTTATAAAGTTAATGAAATTGCACACCTTAATTTAATCATAGAAAGAGATTTAACAGATGATGCTGTGAATTTTGCACACTCACTTTATTTACCATTTGAAAAAGAAGAAATGTGGTGGATCGTTATTGGAATTAAAAAAATGAATTTACTTTTATCAATCAAAAAATTGTCTTTATTGAAAAGTATCAATAATATAAAAATTAATTTTGAATTACCTGACAAGCCAAATACTTATGACGTGGTAATTTATGTGGTTAACGATTCTTATGTTGGTTGTGACCAGGAATACGAGTTTAAGATAACCGTGGAGGAGTAAAAATAGGTACATATATATTAAACATATAATATATATATATATATATATATTATGTTTATTTATTTATATATTATTTATTTATTATTTATATATATATATATTTTTTTTTTTTTTTTTTTTTTTTAATTAGTAATTTAGCTAACTATTCCATTTTGGCTAGCTGAAAGACAGGCTAATTTGAAAAATATTTATTACTAAATGTGTATATTAATCAAATTTATATATAATATATATATATATATATATATATATTTCATTTTTTATATAAACTCATTCAATTAATATAAAGAAAAAATTTTTATGTTTACAAATGCTTGTTTTTTTAAACAAAAAAATAAGTTCCAATAATATATATATTGTTCATATTTAATATATACAAAAAAAAAAAAAAAAAGAGAAAAAAAAATGATGTTATCATCCTTTATGATACATATATTTTATATATATATATATTTATACGATTGAATTATATTCTAGTGAGACAAAGAAATATACATAAAAATAATAATAAAAATGATATACATAAAATTTATATATTTTTTAATAAATAATAATATTCACTTTTTATTTATCGTATCATAATTGATGGTTTCATAAAAATGCTTAAATAACGAATTGCATTTTTTAGCATCATTATGTAAGTGCATACAATAAAACAAGTTGGAATAATTATCATAAAATAGTTTAGCGAATTTTATATTATCACTATTATTAGTAGTACAATACTTATAACCAATTACATTAAATGTATCTTTCAATGTCTTATGACATTTCTTATGTCCTTCTGTTAATAGTTTATCCATATCATATAAATTATCATTATCTCTGATAGTACTTCCTAAACACATAAATCTTTTTATATCATAAAATTTATCATTTTGTTTTTGAGTATAATATTTTTCTTTACTGTACAAAGATGGGGAATCTTGTACCTCATAAATCATGTCACTTAATTTGGAATAGTCTGCGGCTAGTCCCATACTTAAAAAAAATAATAAATATGTAATATATGTATATATATATATATATAGGATAATATCACATTAAAAAAAAAAAAAAAGAGAATATTATTAAAAAAACATAATTTTTTCAATTTTAATATATAAATTTAAAAAAAAAAAAAAAAAAAAAAAAGGATGAAGAAAAATTAATATATTTAACATATAAAGAATGATATCCTTTTCGCAGAATGATATAATTTTTTTTTTATTTTAAATATATTTATGATTGAATGGTGGATGAACATGTTTTATTTTACGAATATATAAAAATATGATATATTATAATATATATATATATATATATATATATTATTTATTATATAGGCAAAAATACTATATATATAATATATATATATATATATATATATAATATGTATAAAATTATATGTAATATGCATTTCAATATATTGTGCCATTTTTTATAAAATCCACATAAAAAAAAAAAAAAAAAAAATATATTTAAAATACAAATTTCAAAAAAATTAAATCTATTGCATCTTTCCATCTATATGAAATATATTATATGTTATATTATATATATATATATATATTTATTTATTTATTTATTTATTTTTACCCTTGAAGATAATTGAATAATTTATAGGTTCTTCTCTAATATAAATAAATAATATATATTTTTCAATTTTTTATAGTAATTCTCATTTTTTTTTTTTTTTTTTAATATTTCCAAGAATTTAAGGATTATTATAAAAATTATTTATGAGGTACCTATTAAAATATATGTTGAAAATATAGATTATCATCTTTATATATTGAATAATATTATATCCGTATTAGTTTGTTTTATTATAATAATATATATATATATAATACAGATTATTTTATTTTGTTAGAGAATAGCTTTGTTAAAAGAATTCGTAGAATGTATCATTTGTTGTAAAAATTAATATATAAATAAATATATATATATAAAGAAGTGAATTGTTTTTTATATTATATAGAAAAATAAAATATATATATATATAACACGATTTATAACATTTACCTGAACAATACATAATTTGTACAAAATATTTCACAAAATACATGTACAGTTCAGGAAAAAAATAAAATATATATATATCATTTTAGTACAGTTAAAAAAAAAAAGTGATTTTTTTTAATACGTCTTAGTAAATATATATATATATATATATATATATATATATACATATACATACCCTTGTGTGTTTATATTGTAATACCATGGAAAAGGATGATCACTATAAAACTTCAGAAAAATATGAAATATGCACAAGTTTTGAAAATATTGGAATAGATGAGGGTTTACTAAGAGGAATATATGCATACGGTTTTGAGAAGCCATCTGCTATTCAGCAGAGGGGTATAAAGCCTATATTAAATGGAAGGGATGTAATTTTACAAAGTCAGAGTGGTACAGGTAAAACGTGTGTGTTTGCAGTAGGTGCTTTGAATTGTGTAAATAGGAATTTGAATGAGACTCAAGTAATAATATTATCTCCAACAAGAGAATTAGCTGAGCAGACTCAGAAGGTTTGTTTAGCATTGGCTGATTATATCCATGTGACAATTTATTGTTGCATTGGTGGTAAAAAAATGAGTGATGATATAAAAGCTTTAAATAATGGAGTACATGTAATAAGTGGAACCCCTGGTCGTATTTATCATATGTTAAATTTAAGACATTTAAAATGTAAATATATAAAACAGTTAGTAATAGATGAAGCAGATGAAATGTTAAACAAAGGATTTAAAGAACAGGTATATGATATCTATCGTTTTTTATCACCTAATACTCAAATAATATTATCATCTGCAACATTGCCTCAAGAAGTGTTAGAAATAACAAATAAATTTATGCACAAGCCAGTAAAAATATTAGTTAAAAGAGATGAATTAACTTTGGAAGGAATTAAGCAATTTTTTGTATCTATAGAAAAAGAGCAATGGAAATATGAGACATTGGCAGATTTATATGAGAGTTTAACAATAACTCAAGCAGTAGTTTTTTGTAATACACAAATGAAAGTGGATTGGCTAACCAAAAAGATGTTGGAATCGAATTTTACTGTATGTAAAATGCATGCAGGAATGAGTCAAAGTGAAAGAGATGATATTATGTTGAAATTTAGGCAATGTAAATTTCGTGTATTAATATCTACAGATATATGGGGAAGAGGTTTAGATGTACAAGAGGTTTCACTTGTTGTCAATTATGATTTACCAAATTCAAGAGAAAGTTATATTCATAGAATTGGTAGGAGTGGAAGATTTGGAAGAAAAGGAGTGGCTATTAATTTTGTAAAAAATGATGATATAAAAATTCTTAGAGACATTGAACAATATTACTCAACACAAATTGATGAAATGCCAATGAATATAACGGAGTTATTATAATGTAATAAAAAGATAAATATAAATAATTATATATATAAAATTATACACACACATATATATATATGTATGTGCCAATTATGTTATTGTTATTTATTGTTCTTTTGTACAATACTTTTTTTTATTTTTTTTATTTTTTTTATTTTTTTTATTTTTTTTATTTTTTTTATTTTTTTTATTTTTTTTATTTATTTATTTTTTAATATATATATATATATTATATGTACCATTAATTTATTATATGATACAACTTTTTACTTATTTATAATATATATATGATGTATCTTTTAAAATGAACTTGTTATTTTTTGTTTTTTATATATATGCTCATAATATATCAAATATGAAATTTTATATTATATATATATGATATGTAATTTTTTATTTTTTTTAAATTAAAAACAAAACTTTTTTTTTTTTTTTTTTTTTTTTTTTTTTTTTCGTATCCAATTAAGAACAATATATAATTTTTTCATTATTTTGATAAAAAAAAAAAAAAAAAAAAAAAAAAAATATATATATATATATATATATATATTTATATATAATTGAAAAATGTGTTGTACATAATAAGCACATACGTTAACATTTTTATATTATAAGAAAAACATGTTCTTTTTTTTTTTTTTTAATTGATCTAATATATATATTATTGTATATTATGAAAAGATGGAAAACATTAAGTGTAAATAATAAATTTTTTTAAAATCATATATGGGGTAATTATTACGTAGGAGGATAAATATATACACGGTCTTATATTCACATTAACAAATATATATATAAATATATATATATATTTATTTATTTATATATTTATTCCTTTTGACATTTTGTTATATATATTTATATTTTTCCATTTTTATGTTTTTACAATTTAATCCCTAATATGATAAGAAAAAAGTGGAGTAAAATAAAGTTGGTAATATATTTTATTGTATTTTATTACTTAACAAATATTAATAAAAAATGCTTGTTAATAAAAGAGCGAGAATTAAATTTGTCTATTAGGAATATAAGTGATAATAATAATATTATATCAGAAAAATATAATAAATATAATATATATAATAAATATAATATATATAATAAATATAATATATATAATAAATATTATATATTATCAGTATTATATAAATTTGGAGTGATATTAAAAGAAATATATGAAAATAAAATATTTATTAAAAAAGAGAGTTGTAATAATTTTATGGTATCTTCAAAAGTTATATATGGTTTATATAATGATATGAATTATAGCAAATATTCAAATTTCTGTTTTTCAAAAAATTCAAATAATGGTGTTGTTATTTTATCCAATTTATATATACCCAATACAAAATTTTTAATATTAGATAAAAGTGATGATGAAATATATAATTATGCACATAATAAAAATGGAAAGACATGTAAAGATTTAGAAACAGTTGCATTATTTGTACATCCATTAAATGATATTCCTCCTGAACTTATGAACAATACATATTTTGTTTATCAAAAAGATATAGAGAAATCAATTACACACAAAAACTTAAATTTTATTTTATTAAATTGTGGAAAGAAAATTAAAAACGCATTCAAGATTGAATTTAAAAATAATATGAATTTTTTGAAAAATCATTTCTCATGTGAAGACCAAGGTATAACAAAAAAAAAAAAAAAAAAAAAAAAAAAAAAAAAAAAAAAATAGATATATATATATATATATTGAAATATTTCTACTCTTTTTTAATTTATACATTACATATACACACATATATATACATATATATATATATATATATATATATATTTGCACACATTTTAGGCCTTTTTGAAATTCATATGCTGCTGATAGTACTACTTTTTGTGCTGTCCTTAGTATATTATAGAAAACGAAAAAACCTAAGTAACACAAATAATGTATTGAAAGAAGCCATACATTGTTCTTATTTATTCTTCCTTCTTTCTAATATATTATATTTTATACATTTAATATCATATGCATTCAATGGATCTGGGTTTAGTATTCTCAAGGTACTAAGCCAAATATATGAAGCCATTTTTGATTGCTTCATTGTTGTTATTATATATTATATATTCCATAATGATATAAAAAATAAAAAAGAAGAAACAATAAGGGTAGCTTTTACATATTCCATATTAAAATTTATTTATATATTATTTGAGATACAAAATAATCAGGATTTGAATTTATATTCAACTTTACACTCAAGTCAGCAAACATGAAAATATTATATATATATATGTATGTATGTATTTATTTATTTATTTATTTATTTATTTATTTATTTATTTGTGTTTATTTTCTCTCATAGTTGTGGCTCTACCTTTTGTTGTTTATCGTATAGTAGTTGCAGGTAAAAATTAAAGAAAACAAACAGACCATTAAATAAATAAATAAATAAATATATATATATATATATATAAGTATATATTTATGTTCCTCTTTTAATCCCTTCAGTATTAAATTATGATAACAGCAAAAAATTGCTCAAGGAAAAAACACAAATGGATGAAAAATTCTATGTCCTTTTTGACACATTTTTGTTAGTTAAAAATAAAATATATATAAATAAACATATTTATTTATATATTATATATATATATATATATATATATATATATATATATATATTTATTTATTTATTTATTTATTCATTTTACAGTTATAATTTATGGATATTGTCAATCCCTGTTCAATATTTCTTAATGAAAAGCTTTTCATTGTAAACTAGAACATATGCATAAAATATATATACATATATATGTCACATTTTTCATTGTATAATTTGTTCTAACACTATTAAACTTTTTTTATTTTATTTTATTTATTGTTATTTATTTTTTTTGTTAGGCACTTCACCCATTTGTTTGTACACTTTTTTAACCTTTACATATTGATTTGTAAAAAATAAAATAAATACAAAAAAAAAAAAAAAAAAAAAAAAAAAAAAAAAAAAAAAAATACTTATTATGAATATGTATAATTATATATGTACACATAATATATATATTTATTTATTTATTTATTTAATTTTTTATTTTATTTTCTAAAGATTTGGTTTACAACTTGTCAGAGGAGAAGTTTTCAGTTTTGGAATCGAAACATCCATATTTGGATTTAAATTAATATACAAAGTGATAATTATTTTTTTATATATACTGTTTGTCCTTATATATATAAATGGAAATTTTTTGTTAAAATGATATGTATATGAATATATCTATATATATATATATATATATTTTTTTTTTTTCAATTCTATATTTTGATTTTATGAATATTTATTATTTGTATTTTGAACAAAAGTTTTGTAATAAATATTTCTTGAAGGAGAAAGGAAGATTTTTCATTTTACTTTATTCATTTGATTTCCTCTTCACTTTTTTTTTTTTTTTTTTTTTTTTTTTCAGTTGGCTTGTTGACAATTTTTTACTTATAAAAAATATATAATTGTATGTATATATATATATATATATATATATATATTTTATTTATTCATTAATTTTAATTTAATTTTTTTTTCAAATGAATATGTTGACAAATTAACTTTTTACTGTTAAGAATATATTGATTGACTATATTTGCTTTTTTTTGCCATATAATGTATTATGTAAAAAAATACGAGCATAAATTGTTGAGTGACACTCTCCGATTTTTAGGTTTTACGATTAAATGGGGAATACATGAGAATGGATATTGGTTGACAAATATAAATTATACTTTTGATTATATCCTATCCAATTTAATAATAAAATATTTTAAGGAAAAAAGTAAACAATAAATAAATAAAAATATATATATATATTTATATATTTATATTTATATGTTTTTTGTTTGACCCTTTTTATTTCTTGTAGAAGTTAAATCAGTTGTTGATGTTGGGTGTGGATATGGACATTATGTCAATGAATTAAATTTTCATAAAATAAAATCAATAGGATTTGATGGAAACTATAAACTTATCAATTCATTGAATAATGGTACTTTATAAGATACTTTGTAATATTGTATAAAAAATATTTTTTTTAAAGATTTTTGTAGCTAGCTAATATATATATGTGCATAAATTTGTGTGTATTTTTTTTTTTTTTTTTTTTTTTTTTAGCTACCTAAAGTATATATATATATATATATATATATATATATATTTATGTGTGTGTATTTTTTTTTTTTTTTTTTTTTTTAGCTAACTAAAATATATATATAGCTATTTTATGTTAAATTTTATCTTAATTGAATTCTTTTTATTTTTTAGAGAGTTTATATGTACAGGATGCAACAGATGAATATTTGATATCAAACTTGATGAACAAGGTTAATAGAATGAAAAATGATCAAAATGATGATAAGAATAAAATTATAAGAAATGTAGGGAAAAGTTTAAGAGGATTTTTTAATTTTGATTATGTTTTGTGTTTGAACGTAGGTGAATATATACCCAAGGTTAGAAAGAATTTAATAGTTGAATTGATTATAATATATATGATGTTTTAAAAAAAAATATATATATATATATGTTATAAATAATATATATATAATATATATAATATATATATATATGTATGTATGTGTGTACATATTTTTGTTATAGAAAAAAGAAGAAATATTCTTAAAAAATTTAGACAGGTTAAATGATAAGGGAATTATAATATCGTGGGATAAACCAAATAGTTTTAATATAGGAACTATAAATGAGAAGGATGAAAATGAAATATTGGAAGTTTTTTTAAATAATTATAATTATACATATGATGAAAAGAATAGTAAAATATTCAGAGATAGTTGTAACAATGACGCCATTAAAAAATGTATTTATGTATTTGAGAAAAAGAAAAGATAACTCTTTTTTTTTTTTTTATGTTACATAAATATATTATATATATATATATATATATTATAATAATATGTTATATACACATATTATAAAGTCTTTAGTTTTTCATTTGACCATTGTATTTTTTTTAATATTTTCTTTTTTTTTTTGGTAATTTTTAATTGAAACATTTTTATATTTTATAAGGTTAAATGTGTTGCCTTTTTTTTTTTTTTTTTTATTTCATTATTATTTTATATTTTTTTTTAATTTATATAATAATTTTAATGAGTACATATTAATTAAAAAAAAAAAAATAAAATAAAAAAAAAAATTAAATGGTATAAATTATATAAAAGATATAAATATATAATTAAAATAATTGCTATACTTAATATATATATATATATATAATATATCTTTATTTATTTGTGCTTAATAAAATGTGATAAGCAAATATTGCTCTTCCATTTTTAAATATGTGTTAATTTATTTTTTCTTTTATGCTATAATTTGTATATTTCCATACA
>NC_041696.1:980000-1005000 GCF_900097015.1 Plasmodium sp. gorilla clade G2
TAATATTGGCTTAATCTAGTTTGACCTTGTTTATTGACCATTAACAAAAATTCTATCATTTTAAAAAAAATTTATTCTTTTTATTATTCTGTCGTTAATTTATTCATTCGTTCTTAACCATTCATACCATTTAATAAAAAATATATAAATATATATAATATAAATGATTAAATATTAAAAAAAAAGAAAAAAAAAAAAATAAACTTCAAATTTGAAATTATTAAAATGGGATAAATATTACATATATAAGAAAATTAATATATATATAAAATATATATATATAATATATATATATAATACTTATTTATTTTATTTTTTTTTTTATCATATATGTATGCATATTTTTTTTTTTTATTATTCATTTTTATTATATATATTTTATATTTTCATATTTTTATTTTTTATTTTTTTTCTCCCGTAAATTATTCCATATATATAAGTAAAAAAAAAGGGGGGAGAAGAAGAAAAAAAAAAAGAAAAAAAAAATTTATTTGAATAATCATATAAAGGTTACCATTTGATTAATAATGGGAAATAAACATAATAAGAAAAAGTATGAATTATGTGAAATTCAATATGAAGAGAAAGGTAAAACTTTATATATGTTTTTTTTTTTTTTTTTTTTTTTTTTTTTTTTTTTTGTACATGTAAAAAACAAAAAGGAGATATAAATGAAATATATAAAACAAAATATATTATTATATTATAATAATAATGCTGCTATAAATATATATTTATATTTTTCTATATTTTACTACTTGTCAGATTTTCAATTAAAATATCCTTGGAACGAAATTATAAAATGGGGGAGTGATGATTTAAATGTTGATATAAATATAAAGATTGTAAAAAAAGTAATCGAAGAAATAAAAGATATAACATTAGATGAAGAAAGCTTTTTTAATATTACTGAAGGCAAAAATATTGAATCATTTTATTTTGAAGATAAATTTGTTCAATGGGCAACAGCATTATTAAAAGACATACCGAATTTAAAAAAAATCAGATATAATATTGTTCCTAAATATATTAATGAAAATGAATTCTGGTTAAGATATTTTTCGTCTATAAAAATGATAATTATAAAAAATTTCTTTGACACTATGCAGAATTGACTACCAACCAAAAAATAAAAAAATAAAATGAAATAAAAAAAAATAAAATAAAAAAAAAGAACATGTGATGGGCATGATAAATATGATGAACATCATCATCAGCAACAATAATATTATTAATAATAAATATTATTTTTTTTGTTTTTTTTTTTTTTTTTTGTTATACTTTTAAAATTATAAAAAGAATATTATATATATATATTATATATATATGTGTGTTAGCATATAAAATATTGTTAATTTTTTTTTTTTTTTTTTTTTTTTAATCTTTATTTTCATTTAAATGATTATTAAAATTAAGTAAAACTTCAAACAAAAAAAAAAAAATAAAATAAAAATAAAATAAAACAAATAATGTGACACTATAATGCCATTAAAATTTTATTAAAAGAAGGATTAAAAATAGAAGGAAAAAAAAAAAAAAATTTAAAACCTACTTATGTATATATAAATATAAAAGATGTGGACACATATATGTATACATATATATATACATACATATATATATATATATATATTTTTTTTGTGTCCTATTTGTTGCCATTAGGAATTAAGAACCTTGTGTTGTCATTAATATATAGACACACATTATAATGTTTTATATATATATATATATATATATATATATATATATATTTTCTTTTTTATCTTTTTGTTTCTAATGAATGTATGTCCTTTAAAAGTTTTAACATGTGATGCTCGGCATTTCTTAATAATCTTTTTTTGGTTGTGAGTTCACTAACAATATCATTAATTTCTTCGAGTTCATGTTTTTTTTCTTCTAATTCTTCTGATTCATGATCATGATGTATATCATGATTTTTATGATGATCATCATAATCATCATGTTCATCATATTTATTTTTATTTTTATTTTTTCTTCTTTTATTTTTTTTTTTCTTTTTATAATAACGATCTTTATAATTTATATCATTTTCATCATCATCATCATGATGATAATAATTTTTTCCTTCTTGTTCATCTTCATTTAAATGATATTTCATATTTTCATCATAATCATCATGTTCATCATGTAATGAATCATCTTCTTCCATTATTAATTTATCATTTTTATTATTATATTTATTTTTTTTTCCTCTTCTTTTATTTCTTTTTCTTTTTCTTAGATTTTTATCATCATACATTACATCTACATCATCATCATATTCGTCTTCTTCATATTTGTTTTTTTTATTTTTTCTCCACTTATTTTTTTTAATCTTTTTATTTTTGTTCTTTTTTTTGTTCTTTTTGTTCTTTTTTTTTTTTTTTTTTTTTTTTTTTTTTTCCTTTTTTTTTTTTTTTTTTTTTTTTTTTTTTTTTTTTTTTTTATCTTTTAATTTTTTCTTTTTGGCTAACTTTGATTTTCGCTTGTCTTTTTTTTTACGTTTCATGAGGGCTAATAAAACTCTTCGTTTGACTAATTTATTATGAAAATCTGTTTTTACATTATTTAATGAATTATTTGTTTTATTATATAAAATATGTGTTCCCTTATTGAAGTGTTGAAATATTTGAAGTGTAAGTTTTTTATTATTTGTTGATATATGTTTTGATTTTTGTTCTAGAAAAAAACATGTTTGAGAAATGACGTTATAATTTTTTATTTTGATAATAAAATATTTGACATGGTTCAAAAATGTATTATAATATATATAAATATTTTTTATATATTCTTTATAATTATTTATGATATATTTTGTATTCACATATATCTTTCCATTTTTATCATTATAAATATTTTTTGTATATGTGTTATTATTTTTGATTTGACTATATCCATTTTGTTTTTCTTTTTCTATATGATAAATGGTATTCCATATTTTATTATTATTATTATTATGATTTATTTTATGATTATCTAAAAAATTTGTTTTTAAAGAGACAAATGGATATGTTATGTGTTCATTTAATTTTAAAAATATAAGTATATTTATTATAAGGAAAACAATCAGGTGTTTTCTTCTCAATATTGTTTTTATAATTTTAAAGCTGTCTAAATGTAATGACGGCATTTTCTATTCATTCTTTTTTAAAAAATTCAATTTTATTTTTTTCTAATTACAAATTTTTAGATTATAACGAACATGTTAGAAAATTAATATATAAATGAATAAATATATATATATACACACATATATATATATATATATATATATATATATATTTATATAATTTTTACATTTTCGTCATTTCCTTTTTTTTTAAAACAAAAAAAATATAAATATAATAAAATGTAGTATAAATTATTTATATATAATTTGAAAGATTTCTTTAAAACAAATTCGGAAATTAAAATATTACAAAATTATGAAGGGTGGACAAAGGAAAAAAAAAAGAAAAAAAAAACAAAAAAAAAAAAAAAAAAAAAAAAGATAAAAGGAAAAAGAAAAAATCTGCATTTTCATGACAAATGCTGTTTCAATGAAATTTTGTTCTTTTCAAAAAAATATATTTGTCTATTACATGTTATAAATATATGAATATATTTATATATACATATATTTATATATACATATATTTATATATACATATATTTATATATTCATATATTTATATATATTTTTTTATAATTATCACACTATATATGTATATATGTATATGTGGTGTTTTCCATTTTATGGGAACACATTTTGATATGTGAAAATGTTGGTACCCCAAAAAAAAAAAAAAAAAAAAAAAAAAAAAAAAATATATATATATATATATATATATATATATATATCAAATCTATTTATTTTTATTTTATTTTTATTTCACATTTTATATTGTATATATGTTGTAACATATTTACAAAAAATTAAGAAATATATATAATATTTATAATATATATATTTTTTTTTTTATGGAACTGCATATTTCCAAAATAACATTACAACATTTAAATTAAATAACAAAATGAAAATAAAACTTATTTAAAGTTGTAATAAAAATAATGAATATTGAAATTTTTTATTTTATCAATATTAAATGAAGGGAACATTTATTCAAATTATTTAAATTATGGAAAGCATATTATAGTATATACTACTTATATTATGTAGACATTTTATAAATTTATAAAATGATCATAGTTTTGTTTTATGATATTATTATATAATTCATTTGTATATTTTTGTAAAAAAAAAAGAAAAAAATAAAATAAATACAAAATAATATAATATAAAGGTGTGTTTAACTATGAAGTCTTTTTTTCTTTATATTTTTTGTAACATTGAGAAAAAAAAATAATAATATTACAAATATGTATTATATATATATATATTATTTTTACATATAACAATATTATGTATTATTATTATATTTAAAATGTGTAAAATAAAAAAAAAAAAAAAAATACATTCATACCAATAAATATTCTTTATCAATATATAATATATAAATATATATCTGTTTCTATTTTTTTAAAATAAAATTATAATTAAATTTACCTTGCTTGTTCATAAAAAATTTGTAGAAAAATTAGGAAAAATTACATGAACAGTTCAGGAAAAAAAGAAAAAAAAAAAAAAAAAATACAAAAATAAAGTAAAATAAGAAGAAAAATTAAATACCCTAACAATTGAACTTAAAAAAATAAAATATATATATATATATATATATTTATTTATTTATTTGTTTGCTACAATTTGTATAAAATCACTTTTTTCTTGTTTTTCTTTTTTTTCCTGTTGGTCTTATAATGTTTAGTAAGGAATTCATATTATATATAAATATATGCTTTTCATAATAAGTGAAATATATATATATATATATATATTTTATTTGTTGTAAGATACTTATTAGAGTTAATTTATATTCCATATATACAAAACATTGCTACAATAAGTGTGTTGTTATATATGATGGTTTATTTTACTCAGACCCTTTTAAATGATAAAATAATGGGTAATATTGAAATGATATATTCATTTATTATTTTTATTTACTTATATGTAAGAATAAATATAATGTCTAATCTTTTAACAATAATGTAAGCCGGTGGGTGGCGTTGAACTATATCACTCAGATGAGTATTATATTATAATTTCTTGGTTCACGTATTAGGATATATAAATATAAATATATATATATATATGTATATATTTTGTTTTATATATATGATGTTATTTCTTTTTATAATTATATAAAAAAATAAAAATTGAATAAAAAGGTTATTATTTTCTTTATGTTTAAGTGGCTCCTTTCCATAAATTTTATCATAAAAAAAAAGGGAACATACACAACATTTCTAATACTACAAAAATTTATATTTTTATTTATTTTATTTTTTTTTTATACGGTACAAAAATTATAAACATAGCATTCTGCATTTTGGTGCTTCATTTTTACTCCTTTTTTTTTTTTTTTTTTTTTTTTTTTTATCTGGTTTGAATATTATTTTCTATATATCAGGATGGGTGTGGGGGAAAAAAATTATATAAAATTGTATAGAAAAAAAAAATATAAAAATTCTACAAATTTTACTTATTTTTTTTTTTGAATTATTTTATATTTCTTTTACACCATGAGATAGAACAATCAATTGAAAAGAGAAGCATGTGCATCAACTATTAATGAGCAGAAAGAAAAAAAAAAAAAAAAATAATAAAAATAAAATAAATCAATACATATATATATATATATATATATATATATATAATTATGTATTTGTAAAAACTTCAGACAGATATGTTTATATAATACATTTTTTTTTATATTATTATTTTGATAATATATAGGCATGTGGAAGTTTATTACCCTAATAATATTTTGCCTTTATTATATTGAAGGGAAGAGTACATTGAGGCAAAATAAAAAACATAATATTTTATATACGTCAAAAAGGAATGATGAAGGGGATGATAAAATAAATATAAATAATTTAAAACCTATAAAACAACATGATAATATTATAGAAGATATAAAGATGAAAGAGAATAAAATTATTTCAATAAATAATAAAGGCAAAAATGGTTCCTTTATTGATTTAAGTATGAACTATAATGAAAAAGAATCTGATAATGATGATGAAGAAGAAGAGGAAGAAGACAATGAAGATAATAACACAAATAATAATAATAATAATGATGATGATCACCATAATGATGATGACCACCATAATGATGATGACCACCATAATGATAATGATAATCATGATAATAATGATAATCATGATAGTAATGATAATAATGATAATAATGATAATAATAATAATAATAATCCATCTGCTGCATTGACAGCTCTACCTCCACCCCCACCTCCTGTGCCTCCTCCTCCTCCACCACCATTAACACCATCAGGTATTGTCGGTAATGTTCTATCAACTTTTGTATCACATGGTTTAAAATTAATCGGAGTACCCTAATTTTTTTTTTTTTTTTTCTTTTTTTGTGTGTGTGTGAAGTTTAATAAAGGCACATATATAATATATGAGATATTTATGAATTATGTAGGTAACTTACAATTTTAATTTTTTCTTTTTTTAATCTTAACTTTTTTTAAATAAAAAAAAAAAATTCTTTAAAATATATATATATATATATATATATATATATATACATATTATTACTGAACATATTATTTATTGTAAATATTAATTGAAGGAATAAAAAATAATTATATTTTTAAAAAATGTCATATACTTTTTAAATAGACAAATATTCTTATGGAAATGTAATTTTTTTTTTTTATTTGAATATATACTAAGGTACTAAAAAAATAAACAGTCCACATATTTTTGTCTAAATTTTTTATTATCATATAATATTATTTTTATTTGTCTTTATAGAACAAAATAAAAAAAAAAAAAAAAAAATAGATCCTTAAAAAATTAGCATATATGTATATATATATATATATATATATATAACATACATCTATATAATATATATATATTTATATGAACATACAAACTTATTGTGTTTAAGATTATATTAATATATAAATATTTTTATGTGTGTGCACAAAAAAAAATATATATGTTTTTATATTTATAATAATGTGCATATATATAATATATATGTATATATTTATATGTTTATTTTACATTATGATTATTATACATTTATTATATATAATACTGTATTTATAAAAAAAAAAAAAAAAAAAAGAAAAGAAACATGAAACGTCCACATAATAATTATATTACATTTTGTTAATTTTTTATGGTATTTAAAAATACATTATTTTTTTTTTTTTTATTTGCTTATTTTCATTTATTATATTACAAATATATAAAAAATAAAATATATATATATATATATATTATATGTTATATACACATTATAATTAAATCCATTACCTTTACATGTAAGAATATACATATATATATTATATATATATATATATATATATATTATTATGCTTATATGTTTTATTATTTTTATTTGTAAAAAATATTGTTGCACCATGGTACATACATGGTATTATTAAAATTAAGAAAAAAAAAAAAAAAAAGAAATTTGAAGAATTTAAATATACACATATGAACATATAAATATATATATTATATATTTTTTATACATATCTAATAATAATAAAAAAAATTCTATTATATAAAATTTATAATTAAAAATATCATGGTGAAAATATAAAATATTATATCATTTCAGTTGTGTAAAGAAAATATTACACATGTGTATATATATATTATATATATATATATATATATATATATATATATATGTTTTTCTTTTCTTTTCTTTTCTTTTTTTTTTTTTTTCGTAATATTATTCGTTTAATTTTTCGTTATATTTTATATTATTCTTTACACATACACATACATACATATATATTTTTTTTTTTTTTTTTTGTGATGATTTCCATTTTTAAAGATAATTAAAAATTTATTTGCCGTAATATATAAATAATATTAATGTGTCATACACCTTTTTTTTATTAAATAAATATAGGAGAAAAAAGAAAAAAAATAAATAAACATTAAAATAATAATAATAATAAAAATATAAGTAGTAAAAAGGTGTATCTTATTACAGATAGGACGTTATATGACCAAAAAAGATTTGCATATATAAAAATAAATAAATATAAATATAAATATATATATATATATAATACATATATGTTTTTTTTTTTTCTTTATCGTATTATATACATATATATAATATAATATACAATTTATACATTTTGTATATTATTTTTTTTATAATATTTATTTTTTATATTTTTTTTTTTTGTGCAATTTTTTTTTTTTTTTTTTTTTCTACGTTTACACATATTATATGTTTTATTTTATTTTAAGTTTTAATTCATTGTTTTAATTAGCATATTTTGAAGAATTTTTTTTTTTTTTTTTCTTTTTTTTCACATTAAGCTATATAATTAATTTAAATATTTGTAGAATAAATACAAAATAACGTTCTACTTGAGAAAAAAAAAAAATAAAAAAAAAAGGACATCATAATATACATACATATATATATATATATATATATATATATATATTATATATATGTGTGCATATATCAATTTTGTGGAAATTTTTAAGTGTCCATATTCATTAATAAAAATATATTTCTTTTCATATACAATAATATAAAATCATTAAATATTACTCTATACACATATCTATTTATTTATTTATTTATTTATTTATATTTATATATTCCGTTTAAAAAGAAAAATACCAATCTATACATTTAATATTTCAAAAAAATAAAATAAAAAAAAAAATGGGTTCATACGGAATGGACGTTGATGATGCATACTTACATCAAGGACAATACTCAGCTCCTTACGATAATCAATATCAACAAGATGACGATACCCCTAGCCCTAGAGGAGAAAATCATACACCTTTTGTAGGATATTTTAGTTCACATTTATTAAGAACAGGTTTTTTTTTACAATGCGTATCATTAGTATTAATGTTTGTATTTTATTGGGCTTTTGGAGGTACAGGAATTTTTATTTTTGATTTATATGCTGGACCAGAATGTGTTAAAGTTTCAAGCACCTTTCATTTAACAATATCTATTTTAATGGCTATATATTTATTAGGTACATTATATATTGCCATGTTTCAAGTTTTTGTAGCTGATAATAGTAAATGGTGCCGTGGATTCAGAGCAGGATCCAAATTATTATCTGCAGCTGTCACATTAGATCTCTTATCATCTATTTTAAGATTAGTACAATATTTATATGCCTACTTCTATATGAGTATGAGATGGTGGGCAAGATACCAACAAACCAAATCTGATTGGACCCTCTTACATTTTGGAAGTATAGTTCACAGTTTTGCTTTGTTCATTTATGGAGCTGCCTTCTTCTATATGGAAGCTTATCATGATGAAGGAACTTACGAAGAATTGGCATGGTCAAACTTGACCCTCTTCAAATTGGCTGGTTTAGCAGGTACATAAAAATAAATATAAATAAATATATATATATATATATAAATATATATGTATATATTTTTAATCTAATTATTATTAATATAGTTTATGCATATATAAAGTTTATTGCATTATGTGTGCAAAGTTTTATTACATGTACAAAATAATGTGATTACCTGTACAAAATCATGTGATTACCTGTACAAAATCATGTGATTACCTGTACAAAATCATGTGATTACCTGTACAAAATCATATGATTACCTGTACAAATTTATATGATTACCTGTACAAAATCATGTGATTACCTGTACAAGTCATGTTGCATTATATGATAACAATGTACAACAAGATATTATTTAGAAGAGATCGCATAATATTAAACAGAAATAGACACACACGCACACACATATATATATATATTTATTGTGATATTTGATATTATGAATTATTTTTCATTTTATTTTGCTTCATTTTATTTTAATTTATGTAATTTTTTTTTTGTGTTCATTAGAACTCATTATGGTGTTTTCTGGATTCGGAGCCTTTTTCTCTATCTTATTATTGGGAGCCATCGTATGTGCAACTGTATGGGCCTTTTCTTTCGAGCCTTTATTGGAGAAATGGTCCCCTGAATTACATAGTCGAGATATTAATGCTGATGTATTACCAGAAATAAAACATGAAGATGAGCAATGTGTATATAATGAGGAGAATATATATGAACCATATAGTGTCAATCCTGATAATATAGAATATGGTGAAGAGATGGTAGCAAAGAATATGAATGAAAAATATATTGATGGAAATACATATGATTCAAATATATATGCAGCAAATAATGGAATTCCAACAACTTATGATTATACTCAAATTGAAGGACAATTGAAAAAAAATGTAGAAATGGGCGTAACAGAAAATAATTATATTAAGGCAGCTCAATATTGAAAGCGCCAATAAATAAATAAATAAATAAATATATACATATATATATATATATATATATATATATATAATAGTAAATTTAAATTTTACTTTATATATACCTAAGGCACACATAAACACACACACACATAAATATATATATATATATATAATTAATATGTCTTATTGTTGATATAAATTATTTCTTCAGATATTAAATATTCAATCAAACTATCCAACTAATAAAAGAAACTAGTATATTTATTATGACATTTTAATGTGCTGACGTATATTTTTTTTTCCAACATATATATATATATATATATATTTATATATATATATTTATTTATTTTATTTATATATTTATATATGAATGTTCATAATTGCATTTTATTACACATTTTTTTTTTCCTTTTTTTTTTTTTTTTTTAATAGTATTTAAATTAATATTTATAAATGGATGAAAAAAAAAAAAAAAAAAAAAAAAAAAAAGATAATAATAATAATTTTATATATTTTATATGTCCGTTACATTTACTACATATACCAAAGAAAAAAAAAAAATAATAAAATAAAATAAAAATAAAATAAAAAAAAATAAAAATAAAATAAAATAAAAACTTATTTTGCTCTTTATACTTTTTCTCAATATACATAAATGTATATATTATATATTATATATTATATACATCTACATATATATATATATATATATATATATATATATGTTTCCCCTTTTGTTATATAAAAACCAAATTTGAGCATGTACATGTTGATACATTTATTGATATGTATATAATAAAAATTGTTTATTCTATACACATGAACATATAGTTTCATCTTGTTTTCAAAATTATATTTATTCAACATTGATATACTGTAAGTCAATATAATTTTCTTGAATTTTTATTCAGATATATAGAATATTTTAATAAAGAAAAATATAAACATTGTAATATATTCGCATCAAATATTTAATTTTAAGGGTGTGTTGTTTTAAAAAAAGGAAAATATATTATTTTTTTTTTTGGAGATGACAGTGGGTTTATTGAAAAAAAAAAAAAAAAATAATTACATATATATAATAAATAAAAACTAATTGTAAATATGTAAATTAATTTATACTTTAATTAAAAAAAAAAAAAAAAAAAAAAAAAAATTAAATAAATAAATATATATATATATATATATATATATATATATATATATATATATATACATATATACATACATATAATTTTTTATATATTCACTCATGTGGATATTATTACTAACATTTTTGACTTAACATTAATATTTATTATATGTAAAACTATATTATATTTATCATTTTATTTCTACATTTATAGGAAGATGTTCAGGTGTTAAAAATTTGTCTTCTTCTTCTTCTTCTTCTTCTTCTTCTTCATTGAGGTTCTCTGTTACATCTTCATATTCTTCTTGCTTATCATTTAATTTTTCATGTTGCTCAACGTGAATTTCATTTTTTTCTTCTTCTATATTTATTTCATCTTGCATGTTAATTTCTTGTTGAACATTTTTTTCTTCTTCCATATTTATTTCTTCTTCATTTTCTGCTACTCCTTTGTTGAGTATGCTTTTTTTTCTTTCAACATTTTTATCCATTTGAATCATAAGATTATAAAGAAAATCCGAATCAGTTGTAAATTCTTTATTCTTTATTATTGTATAAAGATCTATATATTTTAAAATAAAAAGTTTAGATAACCTAAATTTGAAGACTGGGTTATTTTTACTTTTTTCACTTTCTTCTATTTCATTAATTGGATCATTATCAATATTTATTTTTTTTTTATAATCATCTAATTTATCTATAAGTTTTTCAATAAGAATTTTGTTATGACTTTCATTTTTTTTTTCTTCAGTTATTGAATCACTTTCATCTAGCTCCCAGAATTCTGCTTCTCTTCTTAAATATATTTTATTAATTTCTAATAAGAAATTATTTATATTAAACATATTATTATTATTATTATTTGTAGAGTGCTCATTAGTTATTGGTGTCATATTATTATAAAAATTCATTATCATATCTGTATTATTTATTTGTTCCATATTTTTATTTTTATTATTACAATAATATGGTTTCATTTTTTTGTTTAAAACTTCAAAATTTTCTATGATATTTATAAGACTTTCTACAGGTGATTGATTATCTGTTTTTTTATTTTTTCTTGTTAAATTTGATAAGTATGACACCTCATTTTTATAAATTGTTCTGTCTACATTATGATTAGAATTTAAAAATTCATTAGTATCAAAATTATAATTCAAATCATTATTTCTTTGTTTATTATATGTATAATTATTTGTTAATTGGTTTAAGTCATAAGTTTTTTCTTTCTTTATATCTTCATCAACACATTTAAATTGAAAGGATATATCATAGTGATCCTTATTATGCTTTGACATATTTAATTGTTTCTTCCATACATACCACGAATATTCTTTTGCTAGCATAAAATTATGATTAGTATTAGTAAATCCATCTAAATAATTTAATAATTCTTTTATAAATGTGAATATGATTTTTTTAATTTTTTCTTTTACTATAAATTTATCATCATTTTCTTTAGAATATTTTATATCTTTTATTGTGTTCACAAAAACATTTTGATTAACAGACATATTTCTGTTGTTGCCGCTATCTTTATTTTTTATATTTTCTTTAATCTTATTACTATCAAAAATGTTATTATTACTATTGCTATTGTTGTTATTATTATTATTTATGCTTGTAGTTGTTGTTAGTATACTACTTCTTCCACTTTCTTTGTTCTTACTATTTTCTCTTATACTTTTTTGATGACCCCTTGTCGTGAAAGCATTCATATGATTATTATTTTTTTCTCGATCTCCTTCTTCGTTATCAATATATGTATCATAATCTGCAAGAAAGAGAAACGAGGCTCTTGTAGTTATAATACTTGTCTCGTTTTTCTTAACAACACTATTATTATTATTATTACTATTATTATTACTATTATTACTATTATTATTATTGTTGTTGTCATTTAATTCAGAGTCGTCTTTCACACATATTTGAAGTTCCCTATTTAAATAGTTCAGTGCTACCAATATATTAAAAAATAAAACCCTTAAAAAGTTTTCATCATATACTAGTATTTTAAAAATGTGAAAATTAGCTAAGAAATCAATATGGTCATTAAATAAATATGCCTTTATCATATTCATATATTTTTTGGTACCTATAAATTTTTTTTTTTTTTGTTTATCTATTTTATTTATATAATTCAAAAAAGTTTTGAATGAATTATATACATCTTCTAATAAAATAATGTTATCATGTGTAATTATTTCTGGATATTTTATAAACGCTACAAGAGAAATAAATGACATGTATGATAAATATATTTGCTTGTTATCTTTTTGTTCTATATATTCTTCATTGCTTACATTTTTTTTATTATCTCTTAAATCATTTTCATCGTTTTTTTTTTGTTTTTTAATTGAGGAGGACATTTCTTTCGATTCTTCTCTTTTTCTTTTATTATCGCCGGCACTTTCTACAATTTTATTATTTGACGTGTTATCATCACTATAAATATTTTTATCACTATAAGTATTTTTATCACTATAAATATTTTTATCACTATAAATATTTTTATCACTATAAGTATTTTTATCACCATAAGTATTTTTATCAACTATAACATTTTCATCACTTAAAATACTTTCATCACATATATTATTTTTTTGACCCATGAGTTTCTCTGTTCCATGTGAAACACATTTCTTATGAACCCCATTTATTTCCTCCTGAATGATAGTTTTAATTTTTTTATAATTTTTAATATTATTTTGAATTTTTAATTCAAAGTTGTCATAAACTATTTGTTCATCTGTAATTTGTTTGTTACAATAATTTAGTGTGTCCTGAAAAAAATAATGAAAATTATTTTTTGCTGATTGTCGATTACAAAATCCTAAATGATTTATTGGCAGACATTCAGCCAATAACAAATTGAGAAAGAAAGAATATATTGATTGTTGATTATTATTAAGATTAATTTTTTTTTGTAATATTTTTATAAAACCTATAAGTCTAGCACCTACAGATTGTATTTTTATTGGATCATTATGAATAATAGAATGTTGGAATTCTTTATATTTTTCAATGAATATATTTTTATAACTTTGAAAAAAATTTATAAAATACGATATACAATTTATAGGTATTATATGAGCAAATTCACATAATATTTCTATATAATTAATTATATTAATATAATAAGGTGTTAATATTAAACATATGTCTGTAAATGCTAAAATAAATTTTATTAAAAGTTTAGAACTTCTTATCTTTTCTAACATAGAAAAGAAAAAGCTTTTTAATTCACTTATAAAATTATTTAATATTTTATTGTAAATATGTTCATTTATTTTTATATCATTGCTTCTTAATAAATTAGTACTTTTAATCGATTCATCGTTTCTAAATATATCATCTTCTTTTTTATGGTTTATATTTTTTACATTTAATAAATTTGAGGAACTCAAATGGTTCTTTTCATTTAACATATTATCACAATGGTGGTTGACATCACATTGTTGATCATAACTTTTATTATCATTTTCCTTTTTTTCGTTTAATATATTATAATTTAAAAATACATCATTACCTAATTTATCCTCTTCATTACCATTTTTAAAAACAAAAGATTTTTTGTCACTTTCTTTTTTCTTATTTTCTAATATTTTTATATAATCCAAGATATAAAACTTTGCTTTAATAGTATTCTCATTTTTTATATTGTCTAATAAATATTTTAAATAAACACATATCAATTGTCTTGTATATTTCCCTTTTAATAATATTACATTATGTTTATCATTATTTTTTTTTTCTGATTTTATAATGTTTGCAATGTTATCACACTTTTTATTTATATATATGTCATTTTTTTTACTATTTTTTTCTGTATCCTTTTTTATGGCATTCTCTAAACAATCCTTATTTAAATACATTCCTTTAATAAAAAGATTATAAAAAAAAACATAATATGAACAATCTTTTATCAGTTCACAGGAAGAAACATTTTTTATATTATCTAAAAATATTTTATCTTCTTCATATTTTTGTATATATTCTTTCTCAGTATTTATAATTCGTATATAATCATTTTTTATAATTTTTTTCTTCTTTCTTCTTTTTTTTAACCCTGATAATAAATCGTTACAATTTTTTGTTTTTTCTGTTTTTTTTAATTTATAATTATTTAAAAGCATGTCCATATATAATTTAACATCTTTATATTGTTTCATCCATTTCTTCTTTTTATTTATATCTTTCTTCTTGTAAGGATAATCTTCTTTTTGTTCTTGCTCATCATGATGATAAGAATTATATAAATTGTTATTTATATGATCAACATTTTGTTCGAAATTTTCCTTTTTTATATTTATTTTACTTATATTTTCATTCTTCATTTCTTTTTTATCTTTCAATGTTGTTACTGCAATACTTTTATTTTCTTTTTCATTTATTGACAATGATGACAAGCTCTTTTCATTTTTAATCTTTTTTCTTAACAAATTCATTTTATAAAAACAAAAATAAAGAGATATAACATATATAAATATATATAAATAAATAAATATATATATATATATATATATATATATATATATATATATGTTTATATGTTATATCCTCTTAATTTTTATTTATAATTATTTTTTTATTTTTTCCATAAATGTTAATCAAAAAAAAAAAAAAAAAAAAATATAATATAATATACAAATATATGTATACAAAATAATAAAATATATTTATAATATTATTATAATATGTTTTAAAAAATAGAATGATTCATCTAATTATTCATTTTTTCCTTTTTTTTAATATTGGAAGAACAAAAATTATTCGTCCGCCTTTATTTTTTTTTTCTCAATTTGAAGAAAAAAAAAAAAAAAAAAAAATATATATATATATATATATAAATTATATAATGTAATATATTTATTATATAATATTTTTATTTTTGCCTATCCATATTATATAGTGTTATATATATAATATTATATATATATATATATTTTTTATGTTCCTCCTATTTTATTTATTTCTTATTCTATATATATATATATATATATATATATATATATATATTTATATACCACTCTCTTTAAAGCAAAAAAAAAAAAAAAATAAAATAAAAAAAAAACGATGTATTTATAAATTAAAAAAAAAGAAAAAAAGAAATTGAAAAACCCTACTGAATGATTGTTTTTATTAAATATTATATATACCAAAAGGAGTAATGAATAATAATATATATAAATTATTAATATAATATATATATATATATAATAATGTTATTATTTTATTATTTTATTACAATGAACATTTTTTTTGTTATGGCTATATGGAAATTTTTAAAAGTAAAATATCAAAAAAAAAAAATTTATATATATTTCTTATATTGTAGATAAAATTATAATATTGTAACGAATAAAAAAATGTTACAACATATATATATATATATATATATATATATATAATATATTTATGTGTGTTATTTTTTTTTTTTTTTATTTGTCAGTAAAACATTTTAACAAATTATCATACACATAATAAACAAATACAAACATTTTTGTATTATTATGATGATAAGGATCACACATTTAAAAAATAAAAAGATTATTAGATGATGTTTATATTATTATTAATACATGAATATATATGTGTTATCAATTTTATTGTATCATTAGTTCATATAATGAATAAAATCACATTTTTATTTCTCTTATATATGCTACCACAAAAGTATTTTATATAATATGTTCACAACAAATGGGAGGTATATAAAACTCTTTAATCGTATATATTATATATTATATATTATATATATATATATATATATATATATATATATAAACTCTTTTTATTCGCTCTAAATATCAAATTAATATTATTTTTTTTAATATATTTTTTCTGTCATTTATTTAAAGAAGTATATATGCAACCAGCATCTTTCTTTATATTAAATCAAGTAACTATTATATTTATATAGTAAAAAATATAAATATAAGATGAATAATTGTAATAATTTATTTTAACATGTATAGGTCAGGTCATTTTTTATGTTCATTAAAAAAAAAAAAAAAAAAAAATCCTGCACAAGTCAGGTAAATAAATATATATATATATATATATATATATATTGAGGTATGAATTTATCAATATTGGAATGATGATAGATTTTTCCTTTATCTTTAAAAAAAAAAGATACTTATATATATGTATATAACAATATAAAGAAAAGGTATGTAGTCATGATAAAAAAACTAATAGGTATATATTAAAGTAAATAGAAAGCATTAAATGTTGATGAATTTGAAAGTTCAATATTTGTACATGTGGAAATTCATCCATAAGGTTATTTTTTATGTCTACATTATATATATATATTATCGTTTTATAAAAAAAAAAACATAAATAATAATGATACCATTTATAGAGAAAAGAAAGAATGGTTAACACAATAATTTTTCAGTTTATATAGAAATAAATTATGAACATGTATATATTTCGACTACATAAAATACATAATCATTCTTTTGTATATATATATATATATTGACAAGTATAAGAATAATTATAATCATTCTCATAATTTTAATTTGGTTTCCTACATTTAATATTATAAATGTAAGGGTCATGATATGGCTACATAGTCTTTAAGAAAAGTAGGAAAATATTTCATTTTATAAAAAAAAAAAAAAAATATCATAATAAATAAGGTTATGAAGATTATAATTCTCATTTTTTTTAATAATAATATGTTATTAAATATATATATATATATATATATATATATAATTATATTTGGGGTTTCTCATATAATTAAGTTTTATGCTTTCATTTATGTGAATATACTTCTCCCTTATTCTTATATTTAAAACAAAAAAAGAAAAAAAACATGAAAATAAAATTTATATGAATAACATTATACTTATCAATATTTTGTTTATAAGCTTGATATGGTATATATATATGAAGAAAGGGATGAATAAATAAATAAATATATATATATATATATATATATATATATATATATATATATATTATATGTATGACAAGAAATAATTATTATTGATTTGCTATTATGACGTAGGAGAAAGGATTTTGATATTATTATCTGTGGAACATATATTTTTCTTAAAATATTATATATATATATAATATATATATAGATGGGTATTTATTTATTTATTATTTTAAGGAACCTTTAATATTGCTTTAATGTAGTAATTCATATATACTATGGTATATATATATTCTAATTGAAGAAAAGGAATCTTATACTTTTGTTATACTTTTGTGGAATCAATGTATATATATGAACTTGCATAATAATTTACATATATACATATAATATACATATAATAAAAATGCCTTTCCTTTATATAGAAGCATATGTATATTCATTTAATATTAAGAACCTTTTTTTTTTTTTTTTTTTTTTTTTTTTTTTTTTAATGAGACCCTTAAAAATAATAAAATTAATACATATGTATTATCCATATTTCCATTTTTAGATATTATCATTTTATATACCATAAGGAATATTCCTTTTTATTTTTTTTAAACTTTTATTTTATATTTTTATTATGTGTGTCTTATATAATAGTTATAAGTTTTTATTAATGTTGTTTATTATGAGAAAATAAAATAAATAAATATAAATAAAAAAAAAAAAATCTATCAATTCATTTATATAAAAAATTATTCTCTTACACTAATAAATGTACATACATAAAATCTATTCATTTATCTCTTTTAATTTTTCCTTTTTTTTTTTTTTTTCTCTCTCTCTTCCTTTTTTTAATAAGGGAATTATTAAATAAGAATATTATAATTCCACAATGTGTAAAAAAAGGATGAAAAAAAAAAAAAAAAAAAATACATACATATATATATATATATATATATATATGTTAAAATAAAATAAGATAAATATATTTATTTCATTATGATAAAATAAAAAAAAATTTACATATATATGAACACAATGATATAAATAGTGATGATAAAAAAAAAAAAAAAATCTATTCTATATTATGGCATCGTAATAAATAAAAATAATCACAAAAATAAGATATTTAAAAATAAAATAAAAATATAAAAAAATTCAACAGAAAGACAACCACATTTATATAATATATATATTATATATATTATATATATTATATATATTATATATATATATATATATATATATATATATATATATTTTTTTTTTATGTGTGTATGTCCTCATTTAATACTGCAAATATATATTTGTATGTAAAAAAAAAATAAAAATAACAAACTAAACTCTCTATATTTAATTTATGTAGTTATGCATAATAACATTAATATATATATACTATACTAAGATACGATTTGAAAAATAAAAATAAAATAAAAATAAAATTAAAATAAAAATAACGTACGATCAAAAGACATATGTATATATGTTTGTGCTTACAAGATATTATAAGGTACACAAATATATACACATGAAACTTACTTTATATTAATTTATTATTCTATTCATTAATATAACTTTTTTTTTTTTTTTTTTTTTTTTTGGGGGTATATATATTATTTATACACTAATAATGTGCATCTCCCGTTTAAAAAAAGCAAGAGAAAAAAGAAGATATACATATATATAATATATATAATATATGTATATATATATATATATTTTATCTTCTTATTCTTTCAACTTTTTTTTTTTTTTTTTTAAGAATTACAAATGCATATCATCGAACACTCAAATAAAAAAAATAAAATAAAATAAAATAATAAAATGTATACATATATAAATACATACATACATATATATAATATATATAGATATATATTTAATTATATGGGTTAAAAACAATATATAATATATAATTGTATATATGAACATATAAAATTATTTTATATGTATTATACTTGTTATATATTATTGTTGTTTTTATAAGTGTTTATAATAAGATCTTATATGTATTAATATATATATGTATATACATATATATCATATAAGATACAGTATTATATTTAAACAGTAGATGGTGCTACTGTAGATCTTGATGAGGATAATTTACTATCTCTCTCTTCAGATTTGTGTTGTTTTTCTTCAGCTTTGGATTCTTTGGATTCTTTGGAATTTTTTCCTGCATCTACTTTTTTGTTTTCATCCTTTTCTTCATCTGGTACTTCAGCTTTTTTATTAGATTTACTAAGGTATCCTAAGCCTAAAGCACTACCTAATAGTAAAGCAATACCAGTAACAACAGTAGATATCATTATTATTTTTTGTTGCTGTTTTCTCTTTTGCATCTCATCAATTTTAGTCATGCCTATGTTATCAACATTGACATTCTTTCCTTGAACGAAAACGTTCATGGAGATAAGCAACGCAAAAACATAAAATAAATTGCTTAATTTCATTTTTTTCGTGAAAAAAAATAAAAGAAAGAAAAAATATTAAGTTTTTAGAGAATATATTAATATTAATATTAAAATTTATTTTTAAAATAAATAATAATAAGAAAAAATTAAAAAAAAAAATTTTTTTTTTATATAAAAGTTTTTTTTTAAGAATTGCAAATAAAAAAAAAAAAAAATATAATAATAAAAATAAAATAAAATATTAATTTAATTTTTTTTTTTTTTTTTTTTTAAATTAATATTTAAATTAATTTATATTAATTATTACATATATATGAATACATTTATTTTATTATTTATATAAAAAAGCTCTAATTTTCATCTTAAATATATATAAAGGAATGTACTTTTTATATATATATATATATATATTTTTTTTTTTTTTTTTTTTTTTTTTTTTTTTTTTTAATATTCTATGTTTTTCGGTATGCATGCATACGCTTAATAGTATTCAGGTATTTTTTTTTTTTTTTTTTTTTTGAAGTTTTTCATGAGAAAAAAAAAAAAAAAAAAAAAAAAAATATTAAGCATACATATATATATATATATATTCCTTTTATCGACCTTTTTTTTTTTTTTTTTTTTTCTTTTAATAAAATGTGTGGAAAATAAGAAAAGAACAGTATGAATTAAAATATATATATATATTTATTTATATTTATATTTATTTATGAAAATAAGGGAAAATACATTATATTATCCAAATAAGAAAAGTAGTAATAATAATTAAGTACTATATAATATGTGTACACAAAAAATATATATATGCATGTATATATAAAATATATATGAGTACTTCTATATATATATATATATATAATTGGAAAATAAGTACACATGTATATATATATATTTTATATATAATTGGAAAATAAGTACACATGTATATATATATATTTTATATATAATTGGAAAATAAGTACATATATAAAATATATATATTTTTTATATATAAATATAAAAGTAGTACATATATATATTTTTTTTTTTTTTTTTTTTTTTATATATAACTATAAAAGTAGTACTATATATTTTTTTTTTTTTTTTTTTTTTTTTTTATATATAAATATAAAAGTAGTACTATATATTTTTTTTTTTTTTTTTTTTTTTTTTATATATAAATATAAAAGTAGTACTATATATTTTTTTTTTTTTTTTATATATAAATATAAAAGTAGTACTATATATTTTTTTTTTTTTTTTTTTTTTTTTTTTTTTTATATATAAATATAAAAGTAGTACTATATATTTTTTTTTTTTTTTTTTTTTTTTTTATATATAAATATAAAAGTAGTACTATATATTTTTTTTTTTTTTTTTTTTTTTTTATATATAAATATAAAAGTAGTACTATATATTTTTTTTTTTTTTTTTTTTTTTTTTATATATAAATATAAAAGTAGTACTATATATTTTTTTTTTTTTTTTTTTTTTTTTTATATATAAATATAAAAGTAGTACATATATATTTTTTTTTTTTTTTTATATATAAATATAAAAGTAGTACTATATATTTTTTTTTTTTTTTTTTTTTTTTTTTATATATAACTATAAAAGTAGTACTATATATTTTTTTTTTTTTTTTTTAATATTCAATTATCATATCTTCATAGGTACAACATTATTATGAATCATATGATCATATAACGGGGTCACTTTTTTCTTTCCTACATTGAAATATATAATATATATATATATATATATATATATAGAAAGTATGTATAAGTTTTATGACAATATATTATGTTGTTTTTAAAAAAAGGAGGAAACTAAGGTATATATATAAGATGATATATAAATATTATTATAAAGAGCATTTCTTTTTCATTATATATAATATATATATATATATATATATATATAATTTACTATGATGAAGTGACATATTTTTTTTTAAGCTTCAATATATGTTCATTATTTCGAAAACTTTTGATTTAACTTTGAAAATTATATTAATTGTAAAATATTATGAATTTTATTATATATATGTATATATTTTATTTTTTTGTTTCTTAATGTTGTTGATAATTCTCCTCATGTTGAGAAAAGTCAATAAACTTTGTAGCTTAGAGGATATAAAAAATTTATTTACATAAATACTTAAATATATATATATGTTGGTTTATTTATATGTACATATTTTTTTATTGAAGTATCATTTTACTTTAACAGTTTATAAAAATATAATATATATATGTAGTTAATTATATATATATATATTTGTGGCTATTTTCCTTTTTTGTTTTATATGCTTATATAGATAAATGTATAAATTGTCCAAATCTTATTCTCCCCTTAGAAAATGTTCATAATTAACACACACACATACATACATACATAATCAAAAAAAAAAAAAAAAAAAAAAAAAAAAATATTATTAATTTTAGCTAGCTAATATAATAAGAAAAAAAAAAAAAATACAATATATATATATATATATATATTATATTAGCTAGCTAATTAACTATTTACCTTTGTACCCTATATTTTACACATATTTATACCTCTTTATATTTTATTGAGGATACTTTTGAATAATCTATTTATTTTAAAACTCATTTTATTTCTAAAATGTTAAATTTTACATATAGACAATGAGAAAAAGAGAAAGATAAAATTTTTAATTATGTATTAAAAGTAGTTTGTAAATTTATTTTTTAAATAAATATTACATTTGGATGTTATATATACATATTAAATAAAAAAAGGTATAGGACAAGATGTTATTATATAATTTATTTAGGAAAATATTTCTCTACTTGCTTTTTTTTTTTTGTCATATAAATATAAGTTATTAGTATAACACCAACTTGTTATTTTTATTTATTTGTTTATTTATTTAATTTTTTTTTTTTGTAAATGGGTAGAATAAATTGTGAGAAAATATATTTCATAATAATTTAAGGGTTAATTTGAATATATTTTAAATAATTCCTTCAAAGAAAAATTATATATAGTTAAAAAATATATTTATATGTGTATACATATAAATATACTATTTATAATAATATTAACTTATTAAATTAGATAAGAAAAAAAAAAAAAAAAAAAAAAAAAAAAAAAAGGTAGGAGTGTAGAAAATGAAATTTACACCTCAAAGGGTAATATTACCATTTTTTTTACAAAATGTTCTGTTTATATAATATGAAATTTTTTTTCAAAATATAGAAAATAAAAAATTAAAATTATGTATATTTTTTTTATGGAACTATTTAGTAAATAAATAAAAAAAAAAAAAAAAAAAAAAAAAAAAAGAAAAATATATATATATATATATATATATGTGAAAATATTTCCACGTGGTTGTGAAAAATAAAACAATATATAGAACATTAGAACAAAATTAACTGAAAAAAAAAATAAAAATAAAAAATAATAAATATAAAAAAATATAAAAATAAAATATATAACAATTCGTATATAAATTATTTCATTTATATTATTTATTTTTTTTTTTTTTTTTCACCTTAATGTATATATTTTAATTTTTTTTTTTTTTTTTTTTTTTTTTTTCTTTTGAAGCACACCCAAATAGTGTTGCGTGCTTCTTTTTTTTTTTTTTTTTTTTTTTTTTTTATTATTTCCTTATTATTTAGAACTTCATTTTATACACTATATATATTATTGTTCATTAAAATGTAAAAATAAATTAGGTTATATTATATTATTGTAAAAAATTAGATCATTGACAGAAACAATTATACTGTTGAATAAATTTTTGTAGGAAATGTTGTGAATTATAATATGAGGTTATTATAAATAATTTTTGAACTTGAATTGGTAGAGTTCGAAATATTAATTTGAAAAAGGGAGGAACATAAAAAAAAAATTATCAAAAAATTAATAAATGTATATATATATATATATATATATATATATATATATATATGTATGTATATATTTTATATTTTTCACCTTAACATATATATTTTTATTTTATTTTATTTTTTTTTTTTTATTTATTTTTTTATTTTTTTTTTTTTTTGAAAATATCATTATGAATATCCCTTTTTACAAAACATATTTTTCATTTTTTCAAATTGTCTTAGTTGTTCTTTTGTTATATAAAAATATAAATTGTGAGAGTCATCATGTTTTCATAAGGACTGAGTTATCATTCATAAAGAACATTGTTCCTTGTATTC
>NC_041696.1:1010000-1019986 GCF_900097015.1 Plasmodium sp. gorilla clade G2
AAAAGAAGAGAAGAGGAAAAAAACAAATTAGAAGAGGAAAGGAAAAAAAGAGAAGAGGATAGAAAAAGAAGAGAGGAAGAAGAAAAGAAAAGACGAGAAGAAGAAAGGAAAAAAAGAGAAGAAGAAATTAATAGATTAGAACAAGAAAGAAAAAAAAGAGAAGAGGAAAGAAAAAGAAGAGAAGAAGAAGGAAGGAAAAGGAGAGAAGAAGAAAGGAAAAAGAGGGAAGAAGAAATTAATAGATTAGAACAAGAAAGAAAAAAAAGAGAAGAAGAAAGAAAAAGAAAAGAAGAAGAAGATAAGAAAAGGAGAGAAGAGGAAAGAAAAAAGAGAGAAGAAGAAATTAATAGAATAGAACAAGAAAGGAAAAAGAGGGAGGAAGAAAAAAATAAGTTGGAAGAAGAAAGAAAAAGAAGAGAAGAGGAAAAAAATAAATTAGAAGAAGAAAGAAAAAAAAGAGAGGAAGAACAAAATAAGTTGGAAGAAGAAAGAAAAAAAAGAGAGGAAGAACAAAATAAGTTGGAAGAAGAAAGAAAAAAAAGAGAGGAAGAAAAAAATAAATTAGAAGAAGAAAGAAAAAAAAGAGAGGAAGAAAAATCAAATGAGTCTGAAAAATCAAATGACACATTTTTATCCAATGGTGATACTAATTCAAATGGAAGTACCAATATAGATTCTTCCGAATTATTAGAAAATGATGTAGATGAATATAGCGATTCAAATGATATATCTAGCCTTGATGATTTTAATAATGATATAAATGAAGCGTTGAATCTTTTATCAGATGATGAAATTGATGATATGATTAATATCTTAAATGATATTCCTTCATTTGAAGAGATGCACGATATATGGAATGAATTATGTAAGAGTGAAAAGTATAAATTTTTATATCTTATATATGATTTAAGAAAATTATATGAAGAATTAATAGATGATATTGATGATATTGAAGAAGAGGAAGAAGAATTGTGGGAAACGTGCGTTTTTGGTGTTGGTAAGATACAAGTACAAGCATCTGGAACTTATAATGATTTATTTAATAATTTATTAAGTGATGAAGATGTTTCAAAAGAAGAATTTATTGATTTTATAAAAGAATGTAGAAATAGATTATCACTTATAAGAAGTCAATTAAAAGATAAATGTGAAAAAAAAATTATTGATGGTTTGTCTAATTAGAGTATATGATATATATATAAAAAAAAAAATAAAATAAATAAAAAATAAAATATATATATATATATATATATATATATATATATATATATATATTTATATATATATATTTTTTTTTATATATTCATATACATACCATGTTTTGTCATTTCATTGTGTAAGTGGTTTATTTTTTTTATATGTTTGAAAATATTCCATTTTAATTGGGACATCATTGAACTTCATTTGTAGTACATAAATTAAATGATGAAATATATTATTTAAATGTTTTTCTTTTGAATAGAATGTATTATATAACATTTGTCTTAAATGATCACTAGTAATAAATAAAGAATATTCATTTGACATGTCTAAAATTCTTTTTAATAATTCATCTTTTTGAAATGTTCTCCATATATTTAATTTAATTTTGTCTTGAATTATTTTATTTTTATCGTTTATTATTTTTGTATGATATTCAATTCTTTTAAGAATATGTTTCATTTCTTTATGTATAAATTTTATTGTATCAATATATATATGGGAACTCATTTTTTTATTTAAATTGGTTAATAATAATTCACTTTGCTGTAAAATATTTGTCATATCTGATAGGTCTTTATTTAAGTTTTTTGATTTAACAGATAATATTATTTTAAGAATATATTCATCATAATGATATCTTATTCCGTTTGTATTACAGAAATTATTATTGTAACATGAAATTTGTTGAAAAAGTTTTGTACCATAATTTTTCATATCCATACATATTTTATTAAAATCATTCTCATGATTTTTTATACATTTAATTAATTTATTTTTTTTTGTATTATATTCATTCATCATCTTTTTAAACGTTCTATTCATAAGATCATTTTTTTTTTTATTTGAAGGAGTATGATTACTATCTGTATCTTGTATACTATCTTCTACCTCTTCGGTTTCATCATCTGTCTCTTCAGATTTATCATCGATTTCTTCAGATATATCATATCTATAGGAATCATCATTCTTATTATTTATATCATAAGGATGCTCTAATTTTTTTATAGTTCCAATTAAATCATTCTTTATATCATTACATTTACTTTTTACTTGGTCATATCTTTCATTTATTTTCTTAATAAAAGCATCTACACCTATATACATTCCATGTGTAGAGTACTTATGATATATAGAATTATAAGATAAATGTTTATAATAATCTAAAAAAGTATAATGAGGTATTATAACAAAATCCAAATGTCCTTCTTTTTCTTGGAAAATATCAATAGAATCTGCAATGTTATAATTAGATAACTCTTTAAAAACATATTGTAAAAAATTAACATTTTTATAATCCACATTTTTATAGTCTTCATTATTTTTCACATCATTTTTTTCATTTAATAACATGCCATCATTTATTTGATTAAATACAGAATATTTTTTTATAAAAGAATTATGAGAAGGAATAAACAAATATTTTAAACCATCATTTACATTTGTATTCAAATATGATTTTATATATGTTGAATGATCTTTGATATTATTTGTTTTTATATTCTCTTTATCATTATCAATTTCTTTTTTGATATCCTTTCCATTTTTTATATCATTTTTTTCTTCTTCAGTGCTCTTTATTGGTAGTAACGTCAGATTATTTTCTTGATTCTTCGTTTTTTTTATTGCATTTTCAAAACTTAATCCTGTACATATAGTAAATTCAAAATTAACATGTTATATATAAATATAAATATATATATATATATATATATATATATATATATATGTAAGTATTTATTTATGTATCTACATATATATATGATGACACAATTATCATTGTGATAGAGTCATATGACCTCATAAATATGTTTATATAGCACGTTTAATATATATATGTATATATATATTTTTTTTTTTTTTTTTTTTTCTTTACTATTTAATATAAACAGATGAATATATATAATGGTCAAAATTAATTTTTTTTTTATTCTTATCATTCTATTATGTGACTTAATTCTTCATGGGTGTATAATTTATTCAACGCACACATATATATATGTATATATTTATTTATTTTTTTTTTTTTTGGAACATTTAATTTTTACATAACCGCCTTTTATAAATTAATGGAGAAATCTTATGAATTTATTTTAAATCATATTTTTTAATAATATAAATTTGAAAAAAAAAAAAAAAAGAAAAATTACATATATATAAATATATTTATTTATTTATTTATTTATTTATTTATTTATTCATTTATGTAGAACAATCCTACATTTACCATTGTTTAATTGGTGTAAAAACTTATTTTATATATAAAAAATAAAATAATAAAAATTATATAAACTTAGATAAATTTTTTTTTTTATAAATATTTTATCGTGATTATATTTTTTTTTTTCTTATATAAAAATGAAGTTTATATGGGTACCTAATTTTTTTTTTTTTTTTTCTTTCTTAAATTTAGTACCATTTTTTTTTTTTTTACACCGTAATATGCATGTGTGTATATATTTTTGAAAAGCTTAAAACCTTTTATTATCATTTTTTTTTTTTATATACAATTAATTTGATAATTACATTTCAAAATTAATTTATATATAATATATATATATATATATATATATATATATATTTTAATATATAATTTTTTTTTTTTGTTGGTATATTTTTTCTTCAAAAAATAAAGAAAAAATTCAAATATTTTGTAAATAAGGCCATTTAATTATTCTGTTTTTTTTTTTTTTTTTTTTTTTTTTTAGTATAATAATCATTCTAAATATAAATTATTACATATATATATATATATATTATTATTATATATGTTATTATTTTTTTTTATGAAGTAACCAAGGGTTGACATGAATATATTATTAAAATAAAGTGAATAATTGAATGAATATTTTTTCTTACCTTTATATTTCCTAGTGCTCTTTGTATAACATTATATATATATATATATAATGTAGAAGAAAACTACAATATTGTTAACAAAATATAGAATTATATGTGCCTATATTTTTTATTATATAATATAATTATTTTTTTGATAAAAAAATAATAAATACCTTTTGTTCTATTAAAGAAATATAATATATATATATATATATATATATATATTTTGTATAATTTAAAAAAGGAACCCTTAAGTAAAAATATAATAATTGATTAAATAGACATATTCAAATTATTAAGGTACTATGATAAACGAAACAATTCACTTTTAATTTAATTATCCTTTTAATAAAAATCATATTATTTGTTTTAACATATAAATATATATATATATATATATATATATATATGTGTAACAAATTTATAAAATTCTGACATGTACAGGTGAAAAATATTGAGCTAGCCAAAAAAAAAAAAAAAATAATGAAAAAATAAAAATTATATACATAATATATTCCTCCCAAACGAAAAAATAATTTTCTTTTTATGTTTTCATATAAAATTTTTTTTTTTTTTTTTTTTTTTTTTATAATTTTAAAATAAATACATTAATATATTTACTGTTCCATAAATTTTTTTTAATGTTGTGATTACAAAAAGGAGTGTTATAATAAGAATGTATATATGGAAAGGATGGTAGTATGATTATAAAAGAAAGTACACACACAAAAAGAACAAAAAAAAAAAAAAATAATTAATGAGATAAAATAACAAAAAAAATAATAAAAAATGGGAACAAATCAATAATATCATATATAATATCATCCAAATGGATAAAAAATAAATAAATATATATATATATATATATTTTTAATAACAGGATGTAAGTGTCCATTGTTTATACGATTTAATCATATATCATTAAAATCCTCATTATCATTTTCATCAAAATATACAGGCAGATATTCTTCTTTTTCTTGTAACTCTTCATCATCTGCTTGACTAAATTCCTTTTGGAATATATTAAAAATATGATGTGGTTCATTAGGGTTTTTTATGAACATAAATGCAGTACTTGAACATAAGAGTAAGACAGCAGTAATTCCTCCAGCATAAAGAATTCTATAATATGAGTTATCATTCGCTGATGGTTTTCTTTGATTATATTTATTTTCGTTTTGTTTATTATCATAATGGTTGTATCTATTATTACTATTATTATTTGTATGGGGTTTATTTTTTTGTTGTGAAGATGTATTATATGTATTATTATTTCGATTGAGGTTTGAATCATCCATGGTACGTTGTGATATATTAATTGTTTTATGTTGTAATGATATTTTTTCATCATTATTTGGTTGATAATTATTTGTATATACATTATTTGTATTGATATCATTTGGATATACATTATTTGTATTGATATCATTTGGATATACATTATTTGTATTGATATCATTTGGATATACATTAATTGTATTGATATCATTTGGATATACATTATTTGTATTCATTTCATTTGTATGAATATTATTATTTCTATAAGTGTTCCTTTGATTATTTTGTTGATCATCATTTGTTAAAAGATTTGTATTGACAGCCATGGTGGTATTTATAACGTCATATGTACTACCATTTTGTCTTACATTAGTTCTATTATTTCTCATTGCATTATTTGTATCATTTATATTATGAATTTGTGTAGCATCATTTGTGAGTCGACTTCTTTGTAGATGTGTATTATCTTCCTGTTGTGTTATTGTGGATTTCATTTTATGGAATTGTATATGTGTGGGTTGTATTAACTTGGTTATCATAATTTGTGTGTCTTCCTTGAAGTGTTGTATGTTCTTGTTGAATTGTTGAATTTTTTGTTTTTCATTTTTGATTATATTTAGTATAGAAATGGTATGATCGGATTGATTCAAATATTTGAAGTGATTGATATTTTGTTTAATATCATTCAATTGTCTTTCTGTTGTATTTAATTGTTGTTGTATATTTTTTAGTTGTTGAAAAATATTTAGCATATTATTTTTGTTGTAATTTATTACATCATATGAATTAATTGTCTGTGTAATTTTTTTTTGTATATTAAATCTTTTCCTATTAATATCATTATTAATGTTTTGAAATTTCCTATAAATATTAAAAACAATATTTGGTACTTGAGAATTATTTAATATTTGTTGATTGTTATTAATATTATGTATGAATTCTTGATTGGTATTTTTTATTTGTATGATTTGATTTTGGAGTTGATTATAAAATGTATTTTGTTCTTGTAATGTATAATTATCGTTTATAAAAATTTGTTCAATATTTTTAAGATTATTATTAATTTTATCGTTCATTTTGCTATGTAATTCTTTATATAAATTTTGGAAATTATTTATATTTTCTTGAAATATATGAAATAATTGTAAGAAATATTTAATTTGTTCTTTTATTTGTTGTATTTTATTTGTGTCTACATTTTTATATGATTCTTTCTTTTCATTTAGTTTTATAATATTATCTATGTCTGATAAAATATTTTCATTTTTAGTTTTTCCATATTTAGTATCTTGAAAAATATATACCATATGATTATTTAGAGAATATACAAAATTTAGAGAGTGCTTATAATAATTATTGGATATATTTTTAAATAGTTGATTATAAATATTATATAATTCGTCTATATCTTTTTTGATTTGTATGCATTCGTATAATTTATTTGTTTTATATATTTCATAATCTTTTATATCATTAAATACAATATTATTATTATTATTATTATTATCATCATTATTTATATTAATAGTAATATTATTTTTCTTGTTAATATAAAATTGTAGTGAATCCTTAGATTTTGTATATAAATTATTAATAACATTTTCATTTAATTTATCATATATTTGTTTAATATAAATATTTAGTTCGTTTAGACTTGTTTGTTTTATATGTTCTGGTATTAAATTAGATGGTATAGAATTAATTTGATTAATATATTCTTGTGTTGAATTTTTTAAGTTATTAATTTTATTTTTTAAGCTTTCAATAGATATATTATTATTATATGTTTGTTTGATAGAAGTGTTTAATACATTTAAGATATTTAACATATTTATTTTATAATGAATACTATTAATATTTCTGAACATTTTTTCTATATTATGTAAATTAATTTGATATGTTGTTTCTATATCATAAATTTTTGTCATAATATTTTTATTATTAATTTCTTGAGTTAATATTTTTAATTCTTCTAATATTTTAGTTTTATCATATAAATGGCTGTATTTAGTTTTAAGAATATTATAATTGTTTATTTCTTTTTGTAAATTTATTATCATACTTTTGATATTATTTATGTTGCTTTGTATATTATTTTTTTGGTTGTTTATATTTTGTTTTGTTCTAACAAATTGGGAATGATCAAAAAGGTTAGTAGAATCAAAAAAACGGATATCATAATTCTCACCATTATTATTAATATTATTATTATTATTAATATTATTATTATTATTATTGTTATTATTACTTTCTATATATTTTATATCTCCCTGTTGAATATTTTCCTTTTTTATTTGTTCATGCTTCCCTTTTAGATTATTTTCCATTTGTCCTAATTCCATTTTTTCTTCATTCATTTGATTTAAATTTTTTGATAAGTCCTGATATTTTTCATTTATTTTATCAAATAATATTTTAATTTTTGTTTTCAACTGATTTGATGTTTCTTCTATATTTCGAATAATTTCATATTCCATCTTTTCTATAATTTTTTTGATTTCTTGATATAGTGTATAAATATTTTCTTCTGATATATTTTGTATAGGTTTACATTCATCTATATAATTTGTAAGCATTTGTTTGATATTTTGTTGACTACATGTTTCTGTATTCATTTTATTTTGTATTTTTTGTGTTAGAGGTATTAATTGATCAACATATTTTTTGATATCACCATTATATAATAATTGGAGTATTATATTTACTTGTGTGTTATTTTTATATTGTTGTTGTAATATATTTTGAATATTTGTTTGTGTCATATCTTGATTTGTCTGTTTGTTTATATTATAATATTCATTTTCTTTTTGTTTTAATTGTAAGATTTGATTAAATAGATTTAATTTTGTTTGTGTTTCTTTTATTCTATCATTTAATTCATTTTTATATATTTGTATATTTTTTTCTTGTTTTTTTAACCATCTTTTCCACACGATTTTTTCATTTTGGATTAATATATCATTATTATTATTTTTGTTGTTGTTATTGTTGTTGTTGCTGTCGTTGTTATTATTTATTATTTTTTTTTTTTCTTCATCTTTTATAAATGTTTCTATTTCTTCTTCTTTTATATATATACCCTGTTCTTTTATCCATTCAATCTTTAATTCTTCAAACCATTTTTCATATTTCCATTTTTCCATTATATATCTTTTCCTTTCTATCCATTGATTCCACAAAAAAATTTGTTCTAGGTAGCCATTATTATCATCATTTGTATTTTTATTTTTTATTATTATTTCTTCAATACATAAATTCTTTTGTTTTTTGAATTGCATTTGTATATATTCTTCTAAAGCAATTTTTAAAAACTCCCATTTGTTCTCTTCCCATTCTTTTTTTTTAATTTCATTTACCCTTTCCATATATATTTCTATAATCCTTTTAATATAAGAATGATTATTTTGATATATACACTTATTATCCTCACTTGAATGTTCCTCATTTATGATATTCTTCTTTTTTTTAATATGTAAATTTTCATTTCTCATATAATTATATCTTCTATTAAATACCTTTTTTTTATTGTTATTGTCATAATCATTCAAATTTATAGCTATTTTTAACCAGTCAGTTTGATTATCATCATCTATCCAACTTATTTCTATATCTTCCCAATATTTTTTTAACAAACTTCTTTGAATTTCTAACATATAATTATTTATTATATTAATTTGTGTCAGGTCCAAATTTCCTTTTTCTATATCAACAAAGATTTTTTTACATTCACCTTCTTTCCATGCTTTTTTTAAATTATCAAACCATTTTTCTTGTTTCCATTCATTCAATTTTGTATTTTCATATCCTAATTTTATATCTTTTTTTATATTATTCAATATATGTAACATTTCTCTATTTTTTTCACAAGCTTCTTCTTTTTTCAACTCATTTATATATGTATTAACAAAATTTTCTTTATTCATGAAACATTCTTCCTCCTTAAAATCTTCGATTACCATCATATGTATTTCAATAAATAATTTTGTTATCAGCTTTTTCTTTTCCATGTCATCCATTTTATCATTTCTATCACTTTTCAAATCATCTTTATCTTTTTCATATTTATTCATTAATAAATTAAACCATTCTTCATTTTCCAAATCATCAAGATGATATAAATGTTTTGCAATCCATTTTCTCCATATATATTTTTGTCTTTCTAACATAGGGTTTATACATTTATCACTTTCTTTATTTTTCAAAAAAAATAATTTCTGATCATATCTATTCATTTCATCTTTCCAATTTTTTTTTAATTTATGAAACCATTCTTCTTTATTCCATTTTTGTAGCATATATTTATTTCGTTTAATCCATTGAAGCCATATAATTTTTTGTCTCTCTAACATGAGAATATCTTCAATATTTTCACTTTGTTCAATAGGTAATTCATCATTTATATTATTCATGTCTTCATTATCTTTCTTAATAAATTCTTCTAAACAGATTTGTAAAAAATCTCCTCGACTTTCTTCCCATTCATCCTTTTTATATTCATTCATTACTTCCATATATATCTCAATGATAGTTTTCCATTTTACTTTTTTTCCATTAATACTAATTTATTTTTATCAATTATATTTTCACCTATATGTTCATATTCATTCATCATGTAACCATTTCTCATTAATATTTTTCCAATGTATTTGAGGTATATCTTTTTTTAC
>NC_041697.1:0-80000 GCF_900097015.1 Plasmodium sp. gorilla clade G2
TTGAATATATAATATAGATCCTTATTTTGTTTTATTTTATTTTTTTTCTTTCTTTTTTTTTAATTATGGTAGTATAAAATATAAAAACAATTGAAAATAAAAAAAATATAAAAAAAAAAAAAAAACGTATAGAATTCATAAGAATTATGATATTATAACAGATAAATTTTTATATATAAAAATATTAACAAAAAAATATAAAAAAATTATTAATAGTTAAATAAATAAAAAAACAAACATGTTACTCTTTTTTGCAAAACTTGTCGTATTTACCTTTTTCTTCTGGCTTTTAAAATATGGGAAAACGGTAGGACATACATGATATTCAGAATAATATATATATATATATATATTTGTACGTGTTTATAATTTACCTTTAATTATTATTATATTAATTATTTTTTTTTTTTTTTCTTTTCTTTCAGAGGTCATATAACAAATCGGTCTATAAGGGAAAATCGAAAATAAATAAACCCGTTGTTAGAACATTAGCAGAATTTGATAAGATATTTCAAAACTCAAAAAGTTCAATTAATTTTCTAGAACATTTAGATGATTATAAAAATGAAGATCATACAAAGAATACACACACCAAAGATCAAGATGAACATTCTCATGAATTACCAAATAAACACGAAGATTCATATGACTATATGTACATTCATAATTCTTTCAATGACAAAAATGTTAATAAAAAAGAAGCTTTCGATCAATTTTTACAAACGTTATTAAACAATTATGAAAATACACATAAAGAAGATGAAAGTAAAGAATCAAATCAACATACCAATAAAGATGGTCCCTCATATGAAGATAAAAAAAATATGTACAAAGAAATATTAAAAGGATATTATCATGTATTTTTTGAAAATGATCAAAACGACACAGAATTAAATGTACATAATAATAATGAGGGACACCATAAACCTCAAATGTTAGGTCAAGCAGTTCCAGAAAAAGAGGTACAGGGAAAATCAGAAAAACCATTATTTGCTTCATCTCCCGAAGTAGGTCATGTATTAAGAGAGGACTTATGGAACCAAAATGATAAAGAATTTAGTTACTTACTTGACCCTAATGAATATGCATCTTTAGAAGATAAACTTTTAGGATCTATATACAATTACTTTGAAAAAAATCATAACAATTTGGTTAAACATTTGTTACAACAAATTGCTACTTACAAATATAAATATATGGAACTTAAAGAACAATATATTAATGAAGTTATGAGACTTAAAAAAATATATAACAAAAGCATTATGGCCATATTTATAGCATCGTGTGTTGCAGTATTAGGACCTGTATTATTACATATGTATGAAAATACTCCAGAAGAATTTTTTGCAACCATATTAAGTTTTTCTATATCATTAGGTCTTCATAATTTGTTACTAAAATAAATTATACATATATATATATATAATCATTTATATTGATCTATATATTTTCTTGCATCATTTGTCCCTTTATATATTTTTTTGTCATAATATAAAGTAATATTATAACTTATGTTTGTTTATTATAAATATATTTATCAGTGAAATATTTTACATATGTATATATATATATATATATTTCATATGCGTTTATCTGCCTTATATAATAGATTTGAAAGTCTAACAATTATACAAATTTGTTGTATATAGGAACTAACAATATTTTAATATTGTTTTTTTTTAATAATTAAAAAAAATCTACTTTTTTAAATTAAAATATATATATATATATATTATAATATATATATTATTTTGTTATCATCACAATAATGAAGATATAATACCTCTTTCTAATGTATAACATTAAAAATAAAATAAATATTTAAATGCATATATATATATATATATATATATATATATGTGCCTTTATATTATGGTACCCTATACAACTTTTTAATTAAAAAAAAAAAATTTAATCTTCATTCTAAAGTTCATAATTCTGTATTAAAACAAAAAAATATCTCAAAGTATTATTCATTTTATATTCATATTATTTAAAAAAAAAAAAAAAAAAATTACACAAAATTGAATCCACATAACCATCCCTTATATACATAAGAACTAGTAAAATATATATATTCCCATATTTAAATTTTTTTTTTTTCTAACCATAAAAATTAATTTAAAAAGTTATATAATAAAACTATAAGAAGTTATACAGAAACATATATTAATAAGTGTAATTCTTAAAGAGAAAAATTCTTCAAATATATATTTAAATCATGTATATTTTATATTCTAATTTTTTTTTATTATATATATATATATATATATATATTTTTTTTTTTTTTTTTTTTTATTTAAAACCTTGTACTTTTTATACAAGTCGAAAAAATTTTAAAATAAATATATATTTAATTAATAAAAATTCTTTTAAAAATATATTCATTTTATTTAAAACACGTACACAAATTAATCATCTTATAATATTTTCATTTATTTATTTTATTTGCTTTTTTTTTCTTTACAAATTAAAGAACATTAATTATTTCATGTATGATAATTTATAATAAAGTAAAAACATAATAATATATTCAAAAATATTAAAAATGGCCATTACCATATAATATATATATTATCTTTCATATTAAATGGTTTCCTTTTTTTTTTTTTATATTACTTTCCTTTTTAGGTAATCTAATAATGGTAATATTAATATGTATATTTAAAATAAAGTACTAAAATATATTAACAGAATCTATTAGTATTTTTATTTAAGTAAAATAATGAAATGAAAATGAATGGTTATATAAAAGTATCCTATTTGTTATAATAAAAAAAAAATTATTGGGAAAAAATATATATAAAAATATAGCATATTTCTTTTTATATATTCCTTTTTTTTTACCCATATGTTTTTTTTATATATATTATATAATATAAATAATATAATAATAATAATAATAATTTGGGCTTTAATATTATGATATATATATATATATATATATATATATATATAATTTTTATTTTTTTCCCCTTTTTTACAATTTTAACAAAAATAATATAGAATACATGCAAAAATATATGTATATGACTTATCCCCCAAAATATGATAAAATATACAATAAAATATATAATAATATAATGCTTTGACCCCCAAAAATGTATTGAAATATTTACTTTTTATTATAAATATATATATAATATATATTATATATATATATAATTTTTTATTTAATAATTTATTAAGAAAAATTACATTTTTTTCCCATCCGAAAAACAAAAAAAAAAAAAAAAAAAAAAAAGTAAAATATAATTCTTTTTTAAATTAGAAAATCAAAAAATACTTTAAATTAATTTTTTATTATTTATTATATTTAAATTTGTTTAATCTTTATACAACCATATTTTCACATAATCTATTTTTTTTTTTTAGTTTACAAAATATAAATTACATATAGAATACGGATAAAAAAAATATTTGTATACATTTTTTTTTTTTTTTCTCTATTTTCAGATAATATTATAAAAAAATAAAAAATATATTTTTTTTACTATTTGTAAAAATAAAATTTTAAATATACACAAAAAAAAAAAAATTGAATTTTATATCTATTTTCTTCTAAAAAGGTAATTAAAAAAAAAAAAATAAATAAAAACATAAAATTAAAATATTATAATTTATTATTATTATATATACATATCAATATATAATCTCTCCCCTTTATAATGATACATATGTTACAAAAAAAAAAAAAAAAATATGTATACTATATTATGTTTTTTTTTTAATTAATAAATATATTTTTTTTTTTAATTTTTACAACATAGTTTAAAAAAGAATTATTCTCTAAACGAATATTTTTCGTAATACTTTTATTTATATATCATATATATATCTATATATACATATTATTTACATATATAATAATATACTTTATATATTATACATATATATATATATATATATTTATTAATTCTTTAAATAGAACAACGGGAAAAAAAAAAAAAAAAAAAAATACGTATTTTTAAAATACTTTTTTTTTTTATGACCATTTTTTATTAAATGTATTCAAATCTAAAAAAAATTAGTAACCAAAAAAAAATAAAAATAATATATAATCTAAAAATAAAAATATACATAATTTTATTTATAAAAAATATATTTTTTTTATATATATATGTATACATAAAAATTAAATTCCGTTATCCATTATTTTATAATCCAAAAAAAAAAAAAAAAAAAAAAATAAAAAAAAATAATAAAGTAAAATTAAAAAATATATAAAAATTAATTTTTAACCATTCTGTATAAATTTTATTAATATATTTTTCTATATTTTTTAATTTAATATTTTTATAGGTACATTAAAAAAAATAAAATAATATATAATAATATATAATATATATATAATTTATTTTTTATATTATATTTATAATAATTTATTTTCATATATATAAAATAATAATAGAAAATATATATATATATATATAATAAAATATTCCGAAGGAAAATATTCTTTTCTTTTAAAAAATAAATAAGAAAAAACAATTATAAATACAACCCCCACCCTTTTATGTTTTAAATCTGTTAAAGAGGTAAATTCTCATAGAAATATATACATTATATTTAATATATATATATATATATATATATATATATTGGATTGCAATATTAAATCCATAATACATATTCATGATTTTATATATTAAATATTTCTTTATGAATGTAATATAAAATAAATAATATTTATTTTATAGAGACTGAATGTTTTTAAAAATAATATATATATGATTTAATAATTACTTATATTTTTTAGCAACATTTATATTTGTAGCATATATATATATATATATGTATATTTTTTCTTATATATATTATTATAATGTTCTATATTTGTTTTTTCTTTTGTTTTTTTTTATTTTCAATATAGGGATATTTGTTTGTAATTAATAAGGATATAGTTAATATAAAAAATTTTTTTAAAATCAAAAAAATTTTAATTTAATCATTTTAAAAAAATGTGTAGTGCAGCTCGAGCATTTGATTTTTTTGCTGACTTAGCCGACGAACCAACACAAGTAAAGGAAGCAGTACCAGACGCAACTGAAAAATTAGCAGAAGCAGTTTCCGATGCAGCAACTAATGTTAGTGATACAATAAGTGATACAGCTACTGGTATAGGAAATTTAGTTGGAGAAGCAGCTACTAGTATAGGAAATATTGTTGGTGGAGCAGCAAGCGGTATAGGAAACTTAGTTGGTGGAGCAGCAAGCGGGATAGGAAGTTTAGTTGGAGGTGCAGCAAGCGGGATAGGAAATTTAGTTGGTGATGCAGCAGAGGCACTTGCAACTACCGATTTAAAAGACATAATACCACAAAACTCTGAGTCTTCAACTGATTTAGTACCAGCTGAGACACCAGCTCCAACAGATGATTATCTTGATGATGACGGTTTTTCAAGTTTTAGAGAATTTCTCGAAAGTACTCCTTGCTGGCAACGTAGAATGGCTCAAGAAGCTTTACTTAATGACTACCAAGTAGAATCTCCAGCCGAATCTATGTCACCTATTCTTAGAGTACAATTTTTTGCAGATTTTGCAAAACAAGCTGTACAAGTAGCTAAACAAAATTATCTCTACGCTGTAATATTCCTATTCTTTGTTGTTAACATTTTGTTGTTCATCAACTTTTACAACTTAGGAAAAAGAGTAATAATAAAAACATAATAAATAATTTATAAATAAATATGCACATATATATATATATGTTCTATCATATTATGTTTATATATTTATCTATACATACATACATTTATCCATTTATTCATTCATCATATTTTTATTTATTCCATTTTTAATATTACAGAAAGGATATTACCTAGCAAGAAAACAAAGAACACAACCAAAACTAGAAAAAAACCAAGATCAAAACCCAGACCAAAAAGAATTTGAACGGGATACTAAAGATAAATAAATTTAAATTAATTATGCCAACAATAATAAGAATTTGAAATAGAAAAAAAAAAAAAAAAAAAAAAAAGACAATCACTCCACAAGAAATAAAAACGAAATAGATTCATTACATTCGTAAACATAAATAAAATTTAATTAATATGAATATATTTGTAGATGTATATACTTTTGTCTTTTTTCATTAAATAATTCTTTCCATATTTATTTATTTATTTGTAAGTTCTTCCTAAATTAAAAAATTAATTCTATTATATATTAATATTTTTGCTATAATTATATACGTTTTTCTTATCTTATTTTAAAATTTTTTTTTTTTTTTTTTTTTTTTTATATAATTCATATTTTAATTAAAATTTATGATCGTTTATGTATATGAAAATATAATTTGTTTTTGTTTATATATACATATGTATTATATATATATATATTATATATATATATATTTTTAATTCTTTTTGGGTATTATAAATTCCTTTTTTTTTTTTTTTTTCTATATATTTTTAAATGTCACATCATTTTTTTTAAGGAATATTTTATTATTGTATATTTTTTGTATGCATACATAATTAAAAACGTTCAACAAAATATTATATTTATTGTTTTAATTAAACTCTTTATATATTTGCCAAAAAAAATTACATTATTACTTATAAAAAAAACATATAAAAGAAATACAACAATGTTCATATGTATTTTAAATATCTAAAGAGTCTACAATTAAATATAGACATTATTGCATAATAAAACATAAAAGAAATATCACATATATTTTAATCATTATTCAAAATAAATATTTTTTTTTTAATTATTATTTTATCATATAAATATGTATTAATTAATATTTTCTGTGTTCCAATAACTATACCTTTTATATTATAATATTCTTAAAAAATCATATGAATATTTTCATTACTATTATTATGCACATAACTAAGTATTCAAATTTCACTTGTTATAAATTTATTAAATAATAAATTAATATAGTTTCTATTTTTAACATTATGAATTATTATCATATATTTTTAATTAATTCTCCAAAAAATGTGAACAATATATATTAAATATTTCTTTTTTTTTGTTTCTTTATATTTCAACAAGATAAAATATATACAACTCATTATAAATATCTAGATAGTTAAGAACATAATATTATTATAATACTTCCCATTTCTTTTCTTTTTTTTTTTTTATTTTAAATTATTATTTATTTGAATTGGATACAAATATGAATACATATTTCTTATATTACAATGTATTTTTTATCAAAAATAATGATATATGGAAAATATAATTTACATATATAATGTCAACGTATATTCTTAAATATTTTTGTATTTCCCTATGGGATTTGTAGTAAAATATATGGTGACAGACCTATTTAAATACTTAAACATTTATTAATCATGTTCATAAATGTATTATATATATATATATATATTTATTTATTTATAATTTGTCTTTATATTTTAGGGAATACCATTAAAATTTTCAAAAAGAATTATGTGTATCAAAATTGTGTATTAGAACATATAATAAAATATATAAAAATATTATATTATTTTTATTTTATATCATGAATACATATAATACAATATAAATGTAAAATATAAAAAAAAAAATAAAAATTAAAAACTTAATAATAAAAAATAAAATAAAGTTTCATAATAACAAATATACAATATAAAATAAGATGTCCTTGTACTAAAGGAATACGAGCATATTTTTTATATAATGAAAATATATGGAAAATATATTTTATTATTAATATGAAATATAATGGACAAAAAAAAAAAAAAAAAAATATAATATTTCTCATGTAAAATATGTAAAATATGTAAAATATATATACATTTATATATATATATATATATATATATATATATATATATATACACTCTTACATATTAATACATTTTTTTTCAATTTCACTTTACAAGGTAATATAAAATTGTATTCAATTAATAAATAGGTTTCTTTTTCTATATGTAAAATACAAAAAAAAAAATTTAAATTTAATAACTATTTATTAAAACCAGATAACATTTATTTTACATATATATAATAATAATACTTCACGGGTGTATTGGTATAAATAAATATAATATAGTATTATATAATATATTATATTTATATGCTCATTTTTATAAAAATCGGATAGTTATATAAATAAGTATATATATATATATATATATATATATATATATATATATTTATGTGAAAAAATAATTTTCAAATTAATATGTAAATCATAATAAAATTTTTGTTATTTATGTATTCGCCTTTTTTATAATCATATTCATAATTTATAAATAGAAATAAATATATTTACTTATAAGAATAAATGTATTTTATTAATTTGGTAAAATAAAGCTAAAACCATGTAATAAAATAATATATATTTTGTGATCAGGGTAATAATTAATTTTTAATTTTATAAAGACTTAGTTAAAAAATAATTTTTTTTTTCGCTTTCTTTTTTTTTTATTATACAGTATTAAAAATAGATATGTAATGTTTTAAAAATTATATATTTTTTTTTTTATAACATAAAAAAAATATATATATATATATATAACAAAAAATATATTCCATTTACAACGCTTAAAAAAAAAAAAAAAAATCTATAAAAATAACTTAAGGGATTATAATAAAATTAAAATTTAATTATTTCTATATTTTATATATAACCAAATTTAAAGCATAATAATTTTATTTAAAACACAAATATATAAATATAATATATTTAAATAATAATAATTATTATTATTATATATTTGTAATATATTATAAATAATTTTTTATTGAAAATATGAACATATAAAGTAAAAAATACCGTTATAAATAAAAAAAGGCCTATAAAAAAAATATATTGAAAAATAAATATAAAAAAAATATAAACAAAAAAAGTGAATTTTTATTTTTTTTATAAAAAATAATCATCCTATATCTCATCATTTTCCTTTTTCAATGACATCTTTTTATATATTATGAAAATTAAATCAATAATTTAAAAAAAAAATATATTATAATAAAATATTATAAATATATACCTATTCTTTCATAATTCCTCTTAGGTAACGAAATATTAAAAAATAAAATATTTTTAATATATAAAGTATTCTATTTATGTTATTAATTTTTTTAAATGTCACTTTTTCCTAAATCAAATTTAGAGGAAGCATATTTTTTTTTCTTTTTTTCATCATGCATATCGAAAATAAATTATTATTCCGTATTTTGTACAAAAATTTATTATAAGAATATAATTTTATTTTTAAATGTAAATAAATATAAAAATAAATAAATAATAAAATATATTCTTTAATAATATTATAAAATAAAAATTTTATATAAATTTTATTATATTTATTATTATTTATATATTATATTTATATACTTATAAATAATTATATATATATATATATAATATATATATATATTTTTTTTTTGTAAATTATACCCCCCTCGCAAAAAAAAAAAAAAAAAACAAAAAACAAAAAAAAGAAATACAAATTTATATTTTATAAAATGAAATTATTTTTATATATAAGTAAAAAAAATATATTAATATATATATATAAATGTATATAATAATTTATATTATTTTTATATTTAATATATAAATACAACCGTTTTATTAATTATATATATATGTTTTTATATCTTATGAAATTTTTAATTCTTAAAATTATGAAAATAAAAACTATAAAAAAAACATAATTTTAAAGATACATCAGTAGAAATAATATAGTATTATTTATATCTTATTTTTATATTATGTTTTAATACTTTTCTTGTTTTTATTTATGATGAATAATAAATTTTATAAAAAAATGTATTAATGCTATTTCTTTTGTAATATTATATTTTAGCTGTAATATTTTATCTATATTGATGTATTTTTTTTCAAATATTAAAAAAAGTTGTTTATTATGTACAAAATAGAAAAAAGCGTTTAAATTTAAACATATATATATATATATATATATTATTATTATATGCGTTAGGTTTTTGTGTTATATGTTTATAGATTCATGTATTCAAAAATTATTTATTTTTCTTTTATACATTTATATAAATTATATATAAATAAGTGAAAAAGAACATTTCCTTTATTTATTATTTTTTTTTTTTTTTTTTTTTTATTTACTATTTATAAAGTTTGTCTTGACCTTTTTATTTTATAAAAAAAAAATATTTTTTAAAGAATATACAGAATAAGAAAAAAAAATGATATATTTGTTCCAACATTTTATGTTTTGAGACACTTTTTCTTTTTTTAAATATATAAGTGTATATAAAAAATATATATAATCATAATATTTTATTTTGTTCTTGATACCTTACAATAATATATAATATAGAAATGGAATCACAAAATGAAGCTTCTAGTCCAAGCATAAATGTAAATGAGTATCCAAATCTTACAAGCAACAATGAAAATTCACAAAATACCGCTCCACTTACGAATCTAACACCTGAACAAATAAATGCTTTGAATGCTCATTTACCAAATGATATAAATATAGAAACACTTGCTTCTACATTAACAAATGATAACGAAAGTATATTAAATCAATTAGCACCATCACCAATTTCAAATACCCTAGATACATTGACGTTGTATCAATTAATTTTGATAATTATTTCTATTGTTCAATTTTGTGTAAGAAAAATAAAATAAAATAAATATTAAATGTTATATAATAAAATATATTATTGTCTAAAATAACTTTAACTTATCATACAAGTTTTAATTATACATATTCATTATAATATTGTAAATATTTATATTCATATATTTTTCTCTTTTTTCTTTAGCGAAAAAAATCACCAACATACAATAAAAATTTTGAAGAAAGGTTCAATTTAACTAACGTTCAAAGTTCAAGTTCAACACAAGAAGAAAATAGTAATCAAAATACGGAAATAAATGAAGTAAAAGAATCTTCTCAAACACCAGAACCAGTGACAACACCAGAACCAGTGACAACACCAGCACCAGTGACAACACCAGCACCAGTCACATCACAAGAACCAGTGACAACACCAGAACCAGTGAGAACACCAGAACCAGTGACAACACCAGAACCAGTGGCAACACCAGAACCAGTGACAACACCAGAACCAGTGACAACACCAGAACCAGTGACAACACCAGAACCAGTGACAACACCAGAACCAGTGACAACACCAGAACCAGTGACAACACCAACACCAGTCACAACACAAGAACCAGTCACAACACCAACACCAGTGACAACACCAACACCAGTCACAACACAAGAACCAGTCACAACACAAGAACCAGTCACAACACCAACACCAGTCACAACACAAGAACCAGTCACAACACAAGAACCAGTTACAACTCAAGAATCAGTCACAACACAAGAATCAGTCACAACACAAGAACCAGTTACAACTCAAGAATCAGTTACAACTCAAGAATCAGTTACAACACAAGAACCAGTCACAACTGAAGAATCAGTCACAACACAAGAACCAGTTACAACTCAAGAACCAGTTACAACTCAAGAATCAGTTACAACACAAGAACCTGTCACAACACAAGAACCTGTCACAACACAAGAACCTGTCACAACACAAGAACCAGTCACAACACAAGAACCAGTCACAACACAAGAACCAGTAACAACACAAGAACCAGAAACAACACAAGAACCAGAAACAACACAAGAACCAGTTACAACACAAGAACCAGTTACAACACAAGAACCAGTTACAACACAAGAACCAGTAACCACACAAGAACCAGTTACAACTCAAGAACATGTTGATGAGAAAAAAGAATCGGAAGATCCCAGCCCTTCATTGTGCAGTTTATCAGAAGAACCTAGCCCTTCAATGAGCAGTTTATGGGAAGAAAATGGAGAAAAATCTCACACAAAAAAAAAAAAATCCAGCTGGTTTAAATTTGGAAGAGGAAAAAAAAATGATAAAAAAAATAAAAACGAAAAAGAACCTTCATTAGAAAGTTTGAAAAAAAATGTTGAAGTAAAACAAGAACACACACATATTCGAGAAAATAATATTGAACAAGGAGCAGTAACTACTCACGAGCAGTTAAAAACGCAACAACATGTTGATGAGAAAAAAGGATCGGAAGAACCCAGTCCTTCATTGTGCAGTTTATCAGAAGAACCTAGCCCTTCAATGAGCAGTTTATGGGAAGAAAATGGAGAAAAGTCTCAAACAAAAAAAAAAAAATCCAGCTGGTTTAAATTTGGAAGAGGAAAAAAAAATGATAAAAAAAATAAAAACGAAAAAGAACCTTCATTACAAAATGTAAAACAAAATGTTCAAGAACAAAAAGAACAACCTAATCATACAGAAATATCTGAAACAACACAACCAGTTACAGCTCAAGAATCAGTAACATCTGAAGAACCAGTTACAGCTCAAGAACCAAGTACAACTGAAGAACCAGTAACAACTCAAGAACCAAGTACAACTGAAGAACCAGTAACAACTCAAGAACCAAGTACAACTGAAGAACCAGTAACAACTCAAGAACCAATTACAACTGAAGAACCTGTAACCACACAAGAACCAGTTACAACTGAAGAGCCCGTAACCACACAAGAACCAGTTACAACTGAAGAGCCCGTAACCACACAAGAACCAGTTATAACTCAAGAACCAGTTACAACTGAAGAGCCCGTAACCACACAAGAACCAATTACAACTGAAGAACCCTTAACCACACAAGAACCAGTTACAACTCAAGAACAACCAACAACAGAAGAACATGCTGATGAGAAAAAAGGATCGGAAGATCCCAGCCCTTCATTGAGTAGTTTATCAGAAGAACCTAGCCCTTCAATGAGCAGTTTATCAGAAGAACCTAGTCCTTCAATGAGCAGTTTATGGGAAGAAAATGGAGAAAAATCTCACACAAAAAAAAAAAAATCCAGCTGGTTTAAATTTGGAAAAGGAAAAAAAAATGATAAAAAAAATAAAAACGAAAAAAAAACTTCATTAGAAAATGTAAAACAAAATGTTCAAGAACAAAAAGAACAACCTACACTTTCAGAAATATCTGAAACAAAACAACCAGTTACAGCTCAAGAATCAGTAACATCTGAAGAACCAGTTACAACTCAAGAACCAAGTACAACTGAAGAACCCGTAACCACACAAGAACCAATTACAACTGAAGAACAAGTAACCACACAAGAACCAGTTACAACTGAAGAACAAGTAACCACACAAGAACCAGTTACAACTCAAGAACCCTTAACCACACAAGAACCAGTTACAACTCAAGAACCCTTAACCACACAAGAACCAGTAACAACACAAGATACAGTAACAGCTGAAGAACCAGTAACAACTCAAGAACCTGTTACAGATCAAGAATCAGTAACAACTGCAGAATCACTTACAACACAAGAATCACTTACAGCTCAAGAATCACTTACAACCCAAGAATCAGTAACAACTGCAGAACCAGTTACAACTCCAGAATCAGTAGCAACTCCAGAACCTGTTACAACTCAAGAGACTATAACGACGCAAGAACCAGATATAACACAAGTATCAGTAACAACTCAAGTATCATCAACTACACAAGAACATATTGACGAGAAAAAAGGGTCTCAATGTGATCATATTTCATTGAATAAATTATCTGAAGACAAATCTTCCACGAAAAAGAAAAAATCCAGTTGGTTCAATTTTGGAAAAAAAGATAAAAAGGATAAAAACGCATCATCAAGAAGTATGAAAGAAACATATGAGAAAGAAACACAAACAGAAGAACCAGAACATGAAATAACAGAAGCATCTCTAAAAACTGAAGAACCTGTAATAACACAAGAAACTGAACCAACAGAACAAACTGTACAAGTACAAGAACAAGTAACGCCTGAACAAACTGTACAAACACAAGAACCAGTGACAACACAAGAACCTGTCACAACACCAGAACCAGTTACAACACAAGAACCAGTGACAACACAAGAACCAGTGACAACGCAAGAACCAGTGACAACACAAGAACCAGTGACAACACAAGAACCAGTGACAACACAAGAACCAGTGACAACACAAGAATCAGTGACAACACAAGAACCAGTGACAACACAAGAATCAGTGACAACACAAGAACCAGTGACAACACAAGAATCAGTGACAACACAAGAACCAGTGACAACAACAACACCAGTGACAACAACAACACCAGTGACAACACAAGAGCCTGTGACAACAACAACACCAGTTACAACACAAGAGCCTGTGACAACAACAACACCAGTTACAACACAAGAACCTGTGACAACAACAACACCAGCAACAACAACAACACCAGCAACACCAGCAACACCAGCAACACCAGCAACACCAGCAACACCCGCAACAACCGCAACACCAGCCACAAGACCAACACCAGCCACAGCATCTTCTGCTAAAAAAAAATCATGGATGAGCTTTGGAAAAGGTGACAAGAGTGATAAAAAAAATAAAACTAAAACAAATGAAGATGATAAACCCAAAGAAAGCTTATCGACCGAAAATGAAGGACAAGCAAGTAAAAATAAAAGGAACACTAAATCATGGATGAGCTTTGGAAAAGGTAAAAAATAATTGAAGAAATATAAGAAACATGAATGAATTCCAAATAAACTAAATAAAGAGAAATGGAATTATTTTATAAAAAAAAAAATTGTAAAAAGGAAAAAAAAAAAAGTATACAATAAATAATATAATTAAAAGAAAAATATAGATATGTAAATCAAAGATGTCATATCTTACAAAGTTATAGTTATATAAATGAACAATTATTAGAGCAATAAAAAATAATTATTATTATTTTATATGAAATAATATTAACATTTTGAATTAAATTTTATAAGCATAAATATATAAAAAAAATTTGGGTATTTACATATACATATATTATAAAAAATTCAAAATTATATTAAAATATAATAAATCTTATATTTATATTATATAAATGTTGGTTAATGAGTCAACAAAAGTTTGTTATATTTTAATGCTCTTTAAATATGATTTTTTTGAAGAGTATATTTAACATAGAAAAAAAAAATAATAAATAAAAAAAAAAATAAAAATAAAAAATAAAAAAAAAAATAATAATAAAATAATAACTTTATATGATTTCTTAACATGTGTACGAATTTATTATATATATATATATATATAATACACTTATTCATTTATTTGTGTAATTTCATGTTTATTCATTTTTTGATTTCTTTTTTTATGATTCCATTACTATTTTTTTTATTATATATATATATATATATACGTAAAAACGAAATAACTGATGTTTTATTTTTAAATATTTTTAATAGAAGAAAAATATCAAGGATATTCTTTTATATTTCATTATCAAAAGAATAAAATAAATAACATTTATTTACGTTGCCACAAGAGCAATACTTATTTTTTTTGGACAACATATTATTTTTAACATTAAATGGTTATTATATTTAATATAAATATTAACATTACTATTTAATATTTTCCAAAATTATACATTTAACGAAAATATCATATATTTTTCATTAATATATATATATATATATATATATATATATATTTTTGTCTTATATTTTAACATCTCCATGGCATAGCAAAGAATGTTTTCATAATTATCATTTTTTAATAATTCATTATTATTAAAAACTGTATTATTTTTAAAAGTAAAAAGTTTTTAAAAATAAAAACATATATTCATATATATATATATAAAAAGAATTACTTAATATATATATAAACCCAGTCATGTTGACATATTATGATAGAAAAAAAATGCTCCAATTTTGAGAAAAATTAAAAATTAAAAATTAATAAAACTTTAATATATATATATATATATATATATATATATATATATTAATATTTGTTCCAACTATCTTTTCATTATAATATGTTCGATAGTTTCATATCCATATAATGATCTGCTGCACGAGCGGCATATTGGCGTCCATAACAATTCATAGTAGTATCAAACATTTCTACAAAATCTTCTGCTAAGAAATCAATTTCAGTAGACATAAGGTTTATATACATTCCTACGAAATTTTTTAAATTTTTTCTTTGAAAAAGATGTTTTAAAAATCGAAATCCCTTAACTTTAGGTAAAGCATAAGTTCTATTTTTAACAGCATAATCAAATTCCATCAAAAATCTTGTATGCCCTTTAACCATTTTAGCTTTTATATCAGAAAAAAATGATGATATCAAATCATCAGGTGTACCAAAAAATTCTTCTTTTCCATTTTTTTCACAATAAGCAAATATCTTTGAATTTTTTTGTGGATCATCTAAAGCAAATGTTTTACTACGTTTTTTTAATCCTAATCTTGTTCTCTTTTTTGATATATTATAATTTCCTTGTGCATATTCTGTTATATCAGAATTATAATAATTTCCCTTAGTTCCAAGATAAACTAATAAAGCATAATCACGCATAAAAGAAAGTTGATCATCAGGTATATGTGGTTTACCTTCTAATTGGAAAGTCCTAAAGAAATTTATTTCATTAAAAATAAATACTTTTGCAGGATCACTTTTATAAATTGCATGATTATTTAAATCAGCTTTTTCTAATATATCTTGCAAAAAATCAGTTCTTTTTGTAATATGAGATGCATCTTTTTCTTTAACTATTATAGAAGGTAATTTATCAAAAAAATATTCATGTTTCAATGTTGAAAGGAAAATCACCAGATATTTTATTATTAATTTCACTCAATTTATTTTTGAAAAATGATTCATGTTCTTCATTTCTTATCATCATCTTTATATCTTTGGCATAAAAATGAAGCAAATATATACTGAAAGCTCTTGCAAAACAAGCATGATCTTCAACATCTAAAGTATTTAAATTTAATTCCTTTAAATATTCTATTGCTTCATCTACATTTGCAAAATGATTAAAGAAAAAATAAACCCACGAACCTAATGTTTCATTATCGGGTTTATGTGCACGTAACATACTAGACAAGGAAAAATTCTTTGTATCAATATCTATCAATGCTTTCTTACACTTATTTCCAATTACAACATTTTTCAAACATAAAAATGTTAAAAATAACGAAATCAAAAATTTTCTTTTCATTTTTTTTAAGTCTTAAATATTATATTAATAAATTTATAAAGTTTGTATATATATTACTCAAACGTATAAAAAAATAAATAAATAAATAAATAAATATATATATATATATATATATATGTATATGAATTACTTTAATTATTCAAAAATATTATTTTACCAACAAACAAAAAATATATATATTATTCATATACATATAATCATTTTTACCAAAAAAAAAAAAAAAAAAAAAAATTAAAATTAATTAAAACATAATATATAATAAATTATCATCATACAATTTTATGAAAAAATATTTTTCTCTTTTTCTATTTATATATCCCACCATACAATTTTTATATTATGTTTAAAATACTATGAAATATACATGAAACGCTATATGTGCACATAAGGGAATATAGAACAAAAATATATATATACAAATATATGTATATAAATATATATATAATACAACCAAAAAATGTAAGTAAAAAAAAAAAAAAAAAAAAAGACAAAAAGACAAAATAATTAAGAAACAATATACACGAAATAAACAAAATCAGTGTATTATATTATATATGTATATATAATATATATATATATATATATATATTATATTTTTATTCAAAAGAGAGTTTATTTTATTTTTTATTTTATTTTGCACTTAACATGCATAAAAATAATACTTTAATTTTTTTTTCTTTTTTTTTAATTAAATATTAAAATTATCATTATAATTAATAGGTAAATATAAAATATAAATATATTTAGAAAAACACAAATAAATAAATAAAAAATTAAATAAATTAACAAAACAATCAGTAAACATTAGAAAAAAAAAAAAAAAAAAAGAAAAAGAAAAAGAAAAAAAAGAAACAAACAAACAAACAAACAAACAAACAAACGAACAAACGCGTAATTACATATATATATATATATATATATATATAATATTAAGTACCTTGACATTATAGGATATTGATAATAATTAAAAGAAAAAATAAACTGGGAATTATAAATATCTCTAAGGTATTAAAATATAATACACATCATATATCATTCTCATTATGTGTATTCTATTTTCATACAAAAATTATACATATATATATGTAACAGAATATTTTTCTTCGAAAAAAAATAAATGTAATTTCCTAACGTCTTTACTTTAATAGACGCTTAATTTTTAATATATATACGGAAGGTTTATTAAATAGGTTCTCAGAATAGAAAAAAAAAAAAAAAAAAAAAAAGACAACATATTCTTATTGATTTTATAGAAACTTATATTTTTAATATTTTAAAAAAATTCTTCACATATATATATATATATATATAATATCCTTTTTTATTTTTTATTTTTTTCTTTTCTTTTCTTTTATTTATTTTTTTTTTTTTATTCTTATTTGTATAAAACAACATAATTTAAATAACATATAAATTAAATTGGTTCCACTCAAAAACATACTAAAGATTAAAAAAAAAAAAAAAAAAAAAAAAAAATTACTTTTTACCCATTAAAATAAAATATATACATATATGCATATATATATATATATATATATATATATATAAGTTCATTTCCTTGTAATATAATATTTGAATGTCAACTTAAAGAAATATTTAAAACAAAAAAAAAAAAAAAATAAAAATAAAAATAACAAAAAAAAATTAATAATAATATTTATAAAACCAAACCAAACAAAAACATATTTATGAAAAACCTTTAAATATTAAAATTTGTTCTGTAGTAGTTATATGTTTATTTATATAATTTATTTTATTTAAAGAATATTTAATTCTCTAATAGCTTTGAAGTTTTCGGCAGCACGGTTTGTATATTGGCGAGAATAACAATCCATGGTAACATCAAATAATTCAACGAAATCTTCAGTTAAGAAATTTATTTCTGTTGATACGTGATTTTCATACATACCTACAAAATTAACTAAATTCTTTTTTTGGAAAAGGTGTTTCAAAAATCTGAAACCTTTTAAGTTAGGTATTGAATATGTTTTATGAAATAAAGCATAATCAAATTGTCTTAAAAACTTCTTATGAGAATTTAACATTTTAGTTTTTATAACTGAAAAGAAAGATGTAATTAAATCATCTGGTGAACCATAATATTCTGATTTATTATCTTTTTCACAAAAAGCAAATAAGGGGTCATTGTTATTTGATCCTACTAAAGCAAGAGAACTACTACGTTTTCTCAATCCTAATTTTTTATTCTTACTAATTACACTATTAATACTTCTTGCAGGTCCTACTATATCTGAATTGTAGTAATTTTCCCTTGAACCAGCATAAATTAAAAAATTGTAATCACGAGCATAATCAACTACACTTGGATCAGTATGTTTATTAAACTCTCCAAAATAATCTGTATAAACTGTATGAATTCTTGATCCTACAACAAAGTAAGGATTAGACTTGAATGTTGCGTGTGTGCTAGTTGTTGCTTTATTCAATACACGTAAAAATGGATTCTTAGTTATAGGCAATAGTTCTCTGTTGGATTCTTTAAGTATATATAAATCCAAATTTTCCATAAACTTTTTATCATTGAGAATTAAAAGAAAATCATTAATAAAGATTGAATTCATATCTTTGAATTTATTCTTAAAAAATGATTGATAATTATCTGTAGTTAACATAGACTTAATATCCTTTAGATAATAAAAAAAAAAATATAAAGAAACTGCTCTAGCAAAACATGGATGATCATTAATTCCTAAAGTATGTATGTTCAATTTTTCTAAATATTTTATTAAGTCATCTGCACTAGTAAAGTGATTATAAATATAATAAACCCACATAGATAATTTATGAACACTTTCAGTGTGTGCATAAATTAAACCAGTCAAAGAATTTGACTCCGGATATAATTTTGATAATTCAAATTCACACTTATCTCCTATTACAACATTCTTCAAACATAAAATAAGAAAAACTAATAAATAAAATTTTAAAGCCATTTTGTTTCTCTTTTTTTTTTTTTTTTTTAACTGTATGATGTTATATTAAAAACAAATTTTACAAAAATAAAAAAAAAAGTATATGTATATATATATATATATATATATATATATATATATGTATATACTTTATATCTTATACAAAAAATAAAAACTTAAAAATTCTTTTCATTAATATATATATATATATATATATATATAATATGATTATACAAAAACTTTAACTATACAAAAAAAATTAAAATTAAAATATTTAATTTTTGATATTCAATGTTTACAAATAAATATACAATCAATAACAAAAAAAAGAAAAAAAAAAAAAAAAACTGAAAAAAATAATATAAAAAAAATAATCATAAAAAATTAATAATCATTAAAGAGTAATAATCATAAAAAGGTGAAATCATTCAAAAAAAAAAAAAAAAAAAGAAAAAAGAAATGTATAAAATCGTGAATTTATATTATTATCTAGTACTTTAATAAATTTTTTTTTAATTTTTATCATTTTTTTATTCATAATTTTTTTTCCTAAACATTTTATCAGGCATTATAATTGTAATATATACACATTAAAATATATAGAACATAATAAAATAAAATGAAAAGGAACAACAAAGTTGTCTATTTTTTTTATTTTTTCTTTTATGTACATACTTTTATATAAAAATATATTTAATATATATTATTTATGTATTATATTATCATTTGCACTTCATATGCATATAAATAATATATTTTTTATTATATTATTAAATATATATAATCACAAATAAATAAATTTTTTTTTTTTTTTAAATTGGAATCATACACATATATATAATATATATATATATATATATGTAACCACTATTTATATGATACCGTTGAAAATATATACAACGTTTTAAAAAAAAAAAAAAAAGAACACACACACTGCACATTCGGTGCTTCGCAAATTTTTATAAAAAAATATTCATGTATTTTTTTAATCATATTACATATTATAATGTTTTAAAAAGTGGAAGAATTATTAATTTAAACTACATATATAAATAGAAATATAAAGAAAAAATTAATATATATATATGTATATATATAATATATATATTTATATATAATATTAATAAGTACTTCAGGCGCCATTGATAAATATATAATATAATATATTATATATAATAATTATTTCCTAATTAACATTATATATATTTTTTTTTTTTCTTTGAATAAAATAGAAAAAAATAAGTGCATTTTGGTATTCATCATATAAATAATATCTTATCAAGAATTCACTTATATTTACAATAAAAAATATATATATATATATATATATATATATATATATATTTATATTATGGTAATATATAAAAATTTTTTTATATAATATATATATTTATATATTTATTTTTTTTTTTATTTATAATTATTTATTCATTGAACCTATATTAAAGGAAACTATTTTAAAATCCACTTTCCAAACAAAAGATATGTTTATGAAACACAAAAAAAAAGAAAAAAAATAAAATAAATAATATAATTGTCTGTGTTTTCTAAATTGAAATATATACATATATATATATATATATATATATATATATATATATATATTTTTTAATGTGCACACCCTTTTGTGAATATTGTTTCCCACATGATTGTTATCCTTTTTTTTTTAATTTATATCAAGTTAACCATATTATACTTTACATAAATATATTAAAACATTCTTGCTTAAGAACGAAGTCGATTTTATTTAAAATACATTTACTTGGAAGTGTTTTAGAATTACAACATTTATAAATATCTTTTAATAATGTATTTGTGCTTTTTATATAAGGATTTTCAAAAAAAATTTCTTTCACAATTTTTTTTGCTTTATCAAATTTTTTTTCCAGAGTTAAAGTTAAAGAAATAAATGTATTAATATAAATACAATTGGGATATAAATTTTGAACTTTCAAAAAACTATTTAAGGCATCAACATTCCTTTTCATTTTTAAGAATATCATACCTTGTAAGATAAATAATTGAGGTCCCTTATAATTATTTTTTTGAGCTTGTTCTAAACAAAGTAAAGCTGTTTCATATTTTTCTTTATAGTTATATAAACAAGCACAATATAAACATATTATTGGATTTGTCATATATAATTTTAAACATAAACTTAAATGGACATTTGCTATATTTATATTCCCTTCATTAAAAAATATTACACTTAATAATAAATGAGCTCTAAAATTACTAGGATTTATTAAAATGCATTTAAGTAATACTAACGTAGCTTTATTAATATTTCCTATATGTTTTAGTTCACTAGAATAAAGAATATATGAATATTCATAAAAAATATTTAATTTCATAGCTTTTTTAAAAAAAAAGGTACCTAATCTTTTATTATTTTTTAATGAAAAATAATTTCCAATAAGACATAAATAATATTCATTTATTTCTTTCTTTTCATATGTTAATAATATATATTCTATTTTTTCTATATCTTTTTTATACCAATAACATGTAGATAAATATGGAAGATGTTTACTATACAAACATTCTATATCAAATATCTTTTCTAATAAATATGCCGATTTTTCATAATCTCCAAGGTAAAAATAACATAGTCCTTTAATGTATAAAATATATATACTAAATATAGGTTTATTTTTCCATTCTTCTATTAACAATAAACAATCTTCAAATTTATTTAAATAAAAAAAATAACAAACTTTTACGATTATTATTAAGTCATCTATTCCTTCATCAGATAACCATGTATTTTTATTATTGTCAATATTAGGTATTATATTTTCTTTCAAATTAGACATACAATTTAAAAATATTTTTTCTATTTCTTCCTTTTCTAGTAAAGAAGATATAAATGAAACATCTTTTATATTTATACTATTATTCATTTCAATTAATTCTAAAAGATTTTCATCAAAATTTATATTTCTTATTTTTTCAACAATTCCATCTTCATTTACAATATCATTTTTATTTTCTTCGTCAAAATTATCTGAATCTTCATCATGGCTTAGAAGATCTTCCATTTCTTTTAAATTTAGATCATCATCTTTATATTTTTCTTCAAACTTTTTTTTGTTATTATGCTTATGATCTTCCATTTTTTCTTTGTATTCGCCATCATAATAATCGTCATTATTGCCACCTTCTCTATCATCACCATAATAATTATAATCATCATTATAATCATCATTATTATCATCACCATCATCATTATTATCATCACCATCATCATAATCATCATCATTATAATCATCATTTTCTTTCTCAATAATAGATTTACATTTCAACTTCTTATAAACATGTATGTGAGCATTATACATTTTTGAAAGTTTTCCAACTATTTCTTGATACATAACACTAAAATAAAAATTCGAATGTAATTTTATCATTTTTTTCAGACAACATATTAAATAAGGACAGGATTTATAACCTAAATAGTAACACATAAAAGATATATCTATTAATTTCTTTTTTCTTATTTCACTAAACCATTCTTTTCTTCCTTCCTTTTCATATATTTTTCCCATCAAATAATATCCCACACTATAACCAGGTATACATTGCACATTGTAAAACCTTTCTTCATAAACTTTGATATTCTTCATTATATAAGTATCATCAGTATTATAATTATTATCACTATTATTGTTGTTCTTATTATTCATTAGATATATTTTCTTTTTCTTTTTCTTCTTCTTTTTATAATTATTATTATTATTTATTTTATTATCATCATATTTTATGTTATATTTAAGGAATTCTTCATCCAATAACATCAAAATAATCTTCTCTCTTTTTTCCTTATTTAATTTATAACAACAATAAATATATGCATATTTTATTATATTATCACAATTTTCATTTTCACATTCCCTTCTTGAATATATGTACAAATCGTTTAAATTATCGTAATTTATGTAATTGCAACTAGACCTTAAATTTTCTTTTATATTTATTTTATGTCTATAACAATAACTATCTATCAAATCGTCATAGAACCTTTTTTGAAATTTTAAATTATATTTTTTAGAAATATCTATACCGTTTAAGAAGAAGTTCAAATAACACCTATGATGTTCATCATTTTCCATGATTTAAATAAATAAATAAATATATATATATATTATATTATATTAATATTACATAAAAGTTCCCTTGTTTATATATTCCCATATTTAATATGAAACCATATGTTCATATAATATGTTCCTGACGCATAATATATACCTATATAATATCCTTTATTTTATTTAAGAAAGAATATGGAACAATTCTTAGGGAAACTGTCTATATTTAATTACAATTTTGAAAGATTTAAGAAAAGGAATATAAAAAAAAATGAACTATATAAAATAATATATAATATCAACATATATATTTATGTATTCTTTTAATGTTTATTTTCTTTGTTCGTAAGATAAATAAAATATTTATTTCACCCTTTATTTATATACTCTATATTTATATAATATAATGACCTTTTTCTTTTATACCAAAAATGTGATAAATTTTTTTAAGCCAAATATATATATTCAAAATAATATATATAACAACCTAGTATTATAATATCAAAAAAGAGAATTAACATATTAAATCAAAAATTCTTACACACACTTTTATTTAAAAAATAATAATAATAGCAAAGCATTTAATATATATATATATATATTAAGACAAAGATATATTATCTAATAATTCCTCCTTTTTTGTTTTTTTTTTTAATTAACACAAAAAAAAGGAAAATTTTAAAAGTCATAATATATAAACAACAACTTTAGTAAAATATTAATATATATATATATGTATGTGTTTATATATTTTAAAGTTATATTCTTTTTTTTTTTTCCCTTCAATTTTCTAAGAGATATTTCAAAGTGTTTACAAAAAAAGAACAAAATGGAATTAAAATTTAAGATGATCAGATATAAATATTACGTGAGAAAAGAAAAATTATACTAATAAATAAAAAAAAAAAAAAAAAAAAAAAAAAAAACTATATTATTTTTATTAATTATAATATGTTCATAAATTAAAGAAGTTTACATATATATATATATATATATATATATATATATATATATTTACATATGTTTAGATTATTAAAATATATATTTATAAATTCACATAAATTTTTATATTAACATATATATTATATATATATTTATATTGATACAAAATTTCTTGTTTTGAAATATTTATATTTAATCATTTATTTTTCTCAGCCATTTTTAGAATATTTGTCATACCAGAGTTTGGGTTAAAAAAAAAAAAAAAAATTATAAAATAAGAATTAAAAAATAATATGAATATATAAAAAATTCCTTAATTAATATATATATATATATATTATATATAATATATTAGAGAAGATATATATGTAAAATTAATATGGATTTACATTTATAATACACATATAAATTATTATTTTTTCTTTTCATTATAGACATTATTATGTAAGGTCTTTATTCTTCATAAAATAATCATAATTTTGTTTTTCTTTTAAGAATCCGTATCTTAAGTTTTATATGGTCAATAAATAAATATATATATTATATATGTATAATATATTATATATATATATATATGTATACAAAATATTAGTTCACATATTTTTTTTTTTTTTTTTTTTTTTTCTTCACATATCTTTTATTTTTATCTTAATATTTTATTTACTTATTTTATATCTTGGACTTCATTTTTGCGATGAAAAGATAAAATTTCCTTTTGTATATATTTTCAGTTACACATTTATTACATAAAAAATTATCGAGAATTAATTTTTTTTTTTTTTTTTTTTCTCTATTTCATAATATAATAATATATATATATATAATACTTTTTTGTATATATACTTTTTATATCGCATTTTATTTAAGAAGAAAGAAAAAAAAATCAATATATAATATATATTTAATACAAATAAATAAAGAATATATACCTTACAAAATATAAAAACGTATAATCCTAATTTTTCCTTTCCATAATAATTTATAAATATAAATACAGTATATAAATAAATTTTTTGTAATTATATTCATTTTTTTTTTTTTTTTCTTTTTTTTTTTTTTTTATTCTTTTCTCTTCTCTTGTTCTGTTCTTATATTTATTATATATATATATTTAATATATATAATCAATATCTTTTTCCATCGTTCCTTTTCCAAATCCTTATATATATATATATATATATATATATATATATTCTTTATAAAAGAACACAAAAAAAAACAAAAAAAAAATGCCAAATGTATATTTACCTCAAATTTTATGGCATAGTAAAGATAACAAAAGAAGTGATCGAATTTATTCTTTAGATATTCAACCATATCCAAATTATTATAGTGTTAAAAAATTAAATAGGAAATATGAATTGTTTATCAAATATTTAAAAGAAAAAGGGAAAATAGATTGTAATAAATTCGACACATTAGAAGAAAACCAAGAAATTATAAGTGATTTAAAATTACCCTCTAATAATAATTATAATAATAATAGTAGTAGTAGTAATAAAAATGAAACATTAAAATTAGATAAAGCACTAAATCAAGGAAATCAGGATAACATTATAAATACTGTAATTGGGAATACCACGGACGTTAGTAATGATAAATTATTAGATAATTCAAACAATAAATTAAGCGAAATAAAAACAAATATATCTTCGGAAGATCACCAAGAACATAATTCAGTAAATAAAAAAAAGGAAACAAATAGTTCATTCAATGACAATATTTTACATAATAAAACACCAATACAATCAAATCAATTACTTACACCATTACAAGATGATAAAACAAAAAAAAAAAAACCTATCAAATTTAATATAGCTACATGTGGTGCTGACGAATTTGTACACTTATGGAGAATATTTATAAAAGATGATATTTCAATTAAATGCTTAGGTAGATTTATAGGTCATAGTGGTGAAATAAATTGTGTTCGTTTTAATAAAAATGGTAGATATATAGCAAGTGGGGGAGAAGATAAATTTTTATATATATGGGAAAAAAGTAAAAAACCAAAAAATATACCATTAGGTTATGATATAAGCTTTTTAGATTATAAAGAATGGTGGAATATCGTAGGCTCTTTTAGATGTAGTGGTGTAATAAATAGTATTATTTGGTCAAACAATGATACCTTATATATAGCAAATGAAGATAATAATATCAATATTATTGATTTTGTAAAAAATACAAATTGTAAAGTACAAGTCTTAGAAGGACACTCAGGTATTATTCAAGGAATTTCATTTGATAACAATTATGAATATTTAGCATCTCTGAGTGCTGACCAAACATTAAAAATATGGAAAAAGAAAAATGATGGAAAATCATGGAAATTAGAAAACTCCATAAAAAATATAAGAAGAGATGAATTGGATAAACTTAATAATGCATGCATTACATGTAATGAATATGATTTTCCTGATAAAAATAATACAGACAAATATGAATCCAATCCTTTAAAACAAGAAAATAAAAAATTAATAAATTCTGATTTATTAGAACAAGATGCATATAAAAAAAAAATAAAAAACAAAAAAGAACAAGCAGATGGACAAGAAGAAGAAGCAAATCACAATGAAGATGTAGAAGAACAACAAACGGATGTAGGAGAAGAACATATAGAAGAACAACTCAATAATAACATAGTGATTAACTCAAATAATCTCAAAATGAATAATTCCAATACTCTCAAAATGAATAATTCCAATACTCTCAAAATGAATAATTCCAATTCTCTCAAAATGAATAATTCCAATTCTCTCAAAATGAACAATTCTAATAATCAAGAAAATAATTTTAAACCATACCAACAAATACATACCAAGTTTATGTCAAAAAAACATCTGGAAGAAGGAGAAGAAGAACAAGAAGAAGAAGAGGAAGAAAGGAAATTCAAACGCAGTCTTTTCTCAAGTGAAGAAATGCTACCTTCCTTTTTCAGACGTATTGATTTTTCTCCAAACGGGGAATTTTTAATAACACCTAGTGGTATTCAATTTCAACAAGTGGAAAAAGTTAACGAGAAAAATAATAGAACCGATGAAAATGCTAAACCAAATTATGAAATTAAAGCTTATAGCTGCTTTTATATATATCATAAAAATTTATTTTTAAAATATAATATTCCTTTTTTCACCATATTTTCACAAACAAGCCATTTCTTAGTAGCCAAATTTAATTATAATACATTCAAATTAAGAACAGAACAAAATATTCTTAAAAGATGCTATGAACATTTTCTTAATAACTCATCTGATGTAAATGATGAAGACAATTCAAATTCAAATAAAAAAAGAAAAATATCGGATGATCATTTAAAATTAAATGAGTTAATACATAATGACAAGCTAATCAAATTGAATTATGAAAAAACTCTATTATATAATCATATTGATATACCTGATGATGTAAGTCAAAATGTTAGTAGTACTATATCAGAAAGTGATGTTGAATTTAATGAAGATAAAGCATCCTTGAAGGAATTATCCCCTGAAAATTGCTTGATGAAAAATTTGGAAAAGAATGAGGATGGAAATGATGAAGATAATGCAGAAGAAAATGTTGAAGAAAAAAAGGAAGATTTAAAAGATGAAACAAAGGAAGAAGAAAAAGAAGATTTAAAAGATGAAACAAAGGAAGAAAAAAAAATAGATTCAAAGGATGATTCAAAGGATGAAACAAAGGAAGAATCAAAGGACGAAACAAGGGAAAAATCACAAAATGAAAACCAATTAAAAATAAATAACAAATTGAATACAGATGAAGAAGTAGGAAAAAATGATATCATGGACAAATATAATGATAACAATGATAATGTTGAAATATTAAATGAACAGGATGTTTTAAGTGAACATAAGGATAAAAAGGAAGAAAGATTTATATATACATTAGGAACATTTGATGGAAGTGTATATTTTTATGATAGTGAGATTCTTGATATACCCATTAGTATAGTTAAGAATATCCATTTATGTCCTATAACAGATATATGTTGGAATAATTTAGGTAATGTTTGTGCATGTTCAAGTTCAGATGGGTATGTTAGCTTTTATCACTTTAATGATAATGAATTAGGAAATATTAAATCTTATAAAAATTACTATTTGGATAAAAAATGCAATGATTTAACATTCGATCAAAATTATTTTAAAAACACTTTTTATGATGAAGTAGAGTTTTTAAATAAAGACGAATCAAATGATTATACGTCTAGTGAGGATGAATTTGATGATCATAATTTAATTCCTCCTAAGGAAGAAACCAAAGTGAAAAGAATTAATTTAATAGTTGGTAATGCAGCAAATTTTGTCTTATCGCAAAATACTAAGAAATGATTTATACGTAATATATATATATATATATATATGAAGATATATTTTAAATGATATAAGTGGTGTTACTCTTTTTCCTTTTAACCAAAAAAAAAAAAAATAATAATCAGAAATATATATTTTCCTTTTTAATAAAAAATGATGCCTATATATAATATATAACCTTAATAAATGACGCGCACATGAATATATATATATATATATATATTTATATCTATCTTTTTAAATTTTAAACATTACTTGTTTTTATTTTTATTTTTTTATATATTTTTTTTTTTTTTTTTTGGTATATTATATATATATATATATATATATATATATGTCCATATATGTGTTTATTTTTTATTTTTACATTTTATACCGCTCTTAAATATAATATATACTGCATATATACATATTTATTTATTTATTTTTATATGTACAAAAAAAAAAAAAAAAAAAAAAAAATAAAATAAATAAATATACACGTATATATAACTGTCTATATTATTTAACAAACAATTTAAATAGTTTTATATATTCTTTCTTTTTTTTGGTTTTTTTATTATATATAGTAATATTATTAAAAAAATGAATTCCTTGGTTAATAAATAAAGTATAAAAAAAATGAGATTTTTTGGTTTTACTCTTTATTATATGTGCTTTAACAAAATTATTAACAATATGAATATTTGAATTATTGTGAACAAAAATTTCCAAAAACATATCTTCATCAGAATTATTTTCAAAAATAATTTCAAAGTTATATATTTTATTTATTTTATAAAAAATATTATCATTTTCTTTTAAGTATATCTTAAAATTATCTGTACTAGTATTTTTCTTTAAATAATGTAAATTATGTATTCCTTTTCCACCATTATTAGTAAAATATATTATTTCCATATTTGTTATATTATCATTATCTAATGTATTATTTAATATATATGATTTACTTACTTCATCATCTATACGAAAAATCATAGAATATTCATCATGTTGTTTAAAATAATGTATTCCATTATGAACTTTATTATATCCTTGGTTTTTAATTAATTCATATTTTATATCTTTAAGTATAATATCATTTAACATTATGTTATCTTCCTCAGTGTTTCTCATTATCATTTGTATGTATAGTTTATCATTTTTATGTATCAAAGTAGACCTTATATTAAATGGATCTCTACTAATAAAGTTAAAATCTTTTTTTAATTTTTTCTTTTCATTTCCAATTTTATATTCCGCAGTGCATCGAATTCTATAAAATAAAAAATAATATATAATATATAATCTTTGGAAGAATTATTTATATGAATATATACACCTTTCATTTTCTACACACATTTTATTTAAGTATATACATATAAATATACCATAAATATTTATACAACCTCAAATAAAATATACATACATATATATATATATATATATATTTTTTTTAATATATGTATCATTACGTAAAAACATCAAAGAAATACACAGGAAAAACTGTTACAAAACTAAAAAAGGTATTAGGAGATATATTTACTGATTCTTCATTTTTATAAATGTTAAAATTATTATCCCTAGTCCAAACATCCACATTTATTAAATTCACTTGAATATTGTTTTTTAAATTGCTAGATATATTAATTTGAGATTTAAAGTTCTGACCTATATAAACCTTTCGAGAATTTATAGGTAGACTTAAACTTATTTCATTTGATAAACTAATATTATCATTTATGTTCTTATCAAAATTTATTTTCTCCATTTCAATTATTTTAAACATATTCCATATATTGTTATTAAACAAAGGGGGACTTAAACGAAGTAATTCAATCTTAACTCCTTCCTTCACTTCACTCATTTTATATATTCCTTAATTATTACTATGTTTATTTTAAATGTACATATATAAAAATAAATATATGACTAATTATATATATATATTATAAATGTTTTACTCTATTTTCACATCTTGGCCTTTTTCTCTTTTTTTTTTTTCTTTTTTAATCCCAATTATTATTTTATTAATAATAATGTATTTTTTTTTTTTTTTTATTAATTATTATGCTACTATTTTATTATATAAACTCTTAATCATATATATATTATTCCCTTTTCATTTTTTAAATAGCAAAAAAAAAAAAAAAAAAAAAAAAAAAAAAAAAAAAAAAAAAATCTTTTTATAACATATGTATTATTGAAATGTATTAAAAATATGTATTCATTTTATTATTATCTTTATATATATATTGTATAAGAGTATGTTCTCTCTTTTGGTTTATATTACTAACATGTCACTTTGAATTTTTCTTAAAAATTAATAGAATATCAAATATGTATATAACAAAGAAAAAAAAAATTTTATATACATATAATATATATATAATATGTGGTAATATATTTATATATATATATATATATATATATATATTTCAATTAATGATGTAAAATTATTATTATATATATTTTAAAAAATATATGTATAACATAAAAAGAATTTAATTTTCATTAAAAATATTTTATACATACATATAATATTATTATATATATATATATAATAAGTTTTCCAGATAGAATACTTATATAGTATTATATATATATATATATATGTTTATTCTTTAATAAAAAGAAAAGAAGAAAAATAAAACAAGTTAGGTATTTCTTAAAAAATTCTCCATACTGATATATTTGTAGTATTTATAAAATTAAAGAAAAAGGATAAAGTTACCCTTTAATAGTAGAGATAGTAACATTTTTTTTTTGTTATCAAAATTATTTGTTTCTTAATTTTTTTTTTGTAAGATATATATATATATATATACAAAAATGTCATAGATTATATATTAAATAATATAAATATAAGAAAATGTTCAATTTTAGAAATTTGCCTCTTTTTGACAAGGATAATTCAAAAGATACAGGTAAAAAAAAAAATTAAGTAAAATAAAGAAAAATAAAACAAAACATAACATGATATAATATAATATAATAAAATGAATAAAAATTATGTAATATATCACAATAGAAGAAAAATTTATGAAAGCATAAAGAAACTCATCTTGATTTATTAATATATATACCTAATATTCATATATTTATTTTTGTAGATGAAATAAAAACATTTTTAAACAGTTATGAAGGCATATATTTTTCATCATCCAATAAATTTATAAATGTATTTCTAGACAAAATACTTATCATTGATCCATCATCCTTAAATGTTATTACAATAAATACAGATCTATATGTAGTTGATTTTGTTTTTAATGAGAAAAATAAGAATCTTATTGTTTTAGGGTAATGATATATAAAGAATTATATTTTTATTTATTTATTATTTTATATATTTAATTTATTTAACGTATAAAAAGATATCCATTATATTACCTGTACATGGAATATTCAAATAATAACAAAAATAAGAGTACACATATATAAATATATATATATTTTTTTTTTATTTTTTTGGTGTTTCTATAGGAAAGGGAAGAATTCACTCATTTGTAGTGTTTACAATATTAGGGAATGCAACTTTACACTTTTGAAGAAAATTCAGTTAAGCAAAAATATTAATAACATTAAAAAGACACTAATAGCAAAATGTAATGAATATATAATAACATTAGAAAATAAGAAAATTACTTTTTATTTCTTAAATAAAGATTATAGTATAAATCAAAGTGAATTAATAGATGATGGAAAAGAACATATCGAAAATATCTATTTGTCCAAAAATCATATCTTGTTAGTAATAAAAAATTCATATATATATATATACCAACTAGATATTCAAAATTCCCATATCAGTTATACACATATTGATAGTTTCAATTTAAGTTTATCCTATATTCGGGATTGTACAAATAATAAAAAAAAGCATATAAATAAAATTAATGAAATATCAAATAGTGACAAAAAAAAGGTTAATAATGAAAATAATATATCATCTAATAATATAAATCATAATAATTATAATGACATACCAAATAATAATAATAATAATAATAATATAAATATGGTGAATGACAGTGTAAATTATAATACTTTGCAAAATAATGATGAACCACTCTTATCCATATACAATGAAGATCTTAATATTTTATATATATGCCAAAATATGTATAACGTCTTATTTGTTTTGAATTTAAATAACTTAAGTTTTGAATTTATTCTTTTAGAAAATAAAATAATTAATTTATTTTCGTGCAAATTTTATTTAATTTTATTAAAAGAAATTAATAAAAAATATTTTCTTCATATATATATCATATATGAAGATATGAAATTATTAGTCTCAACTTTATTATTGAATGAACCAATAAGTAATGTTATTTTCTTCAATAATTTATTCTTCTTGTTAATAGAAGAACAAATCTCAAAACCAGAAATAAAAGTAGATAAATTTTATTTCTACGAACAACTAAAATTAAAATTACATTCTAAATTAGATGGAGACGCTTTAAAGATTCTAAAGAGAGATAATGTTACTAACATCAATGTGTGTAAACAAGAAGAAAAGTATAAATTAAAAAATGAACAGAAAAATATAGAAACATATAATAATAATAATAATAATAATCATAATCATAATAACAATGTTGTTGATTCTTCCAATAATCATATTTATAATAACAATGAACTTAATAATAATAAATATATATCTAATGATTTTTTTTTTAATGAAGATATAAATACAGATATGAAAAAAGAATTATATAACTTAAATCTTACGAATGATAGTATCAATCATGATACAACAAAAAAAACACAAAAACAAACAAATCAAAATGATACAACTATGAGCTTATCCAAAGATGAAAAAAATAATGATACCAATAAATTTTTTAATGAAAATATATTTACGTTAAATAAATTCTTTAAAAATTGTAGAAACCAAATTAAAATAATATTAAAAGAACGAAATATTAATGAAATTATAAATATGTTCAAAAAAAAAAAATTATTTCAATGGTTAATTAAATATGCAAATTTAAATAAAAATTATCAAACAATTAATATAAATTTTATACATAAAATATATGCAGATTTTTTATTTGAAAAAGAACAATATGAAAATGCTATATATGAATATATTGAAACAATTAATTATTTAGAAACTTCTTATGTTATACATAAATATTTAAATTTAGATTTATATGAATATTTAACCATATATTTAGAAAAATTACATGTATATCATCATTTTAACGATGAACATACTATGATGTTATTATCATGTTATAAAAAACAATGTAAAAAAAAAAAAATGATATCCTTCATTAAAAAAAATAAAGACAAAATTAATTTAAATAAAACATACAAATTTTTATTAAATGCTGGTTATTACAATATAGTGTTAAATTTATCAAAAAAATATAAAGATCATTTCACATATGTTTCTATATTAATTGAAAAATATGAAAATTATGAAAAAAGCTTAAAATATATTTTTAAGTTAGATGTAGAAAATATTTGTATCTTATTATTTAAATATGGTTATAAATTTATTAAATATTACCCACAACTAACCATCTACTTATTAAAAAAAATTATAAAAAAATATAATATAAATTTAACAATTTTTATCCCGTTATTTTTAGATAATATAGATTTTCTTTTTATGTTTATTGTTAAATTTCTTGATAAAAATGTAAATATAAATAAAATAAATCATATACAAGAAAAACAAAAAGACAAATATTCAATTAATTATCATAGTAATGATGAATCGAATAGTATGTCCAAAGAAAAAAATGATATAAATTCATTCGGTATATATGAAAAGGATAATAATCATAGTAACAGTCAAAGTCATAATGATAATTATGATAATAATTCATCAGATTTAAATAATTCACAAGTATCAACAACACCTGTGAACCTAATAAATAGAACAAATTTACAATTGGATATATTTAATGGAGAATATGATTATATATTATTTGTAACTGTAATACAAATTTTATTACAGAAATATAAAAAATCACTGCAAGAAGAGAATCAACCAAAAAAACAAACAAATAAACAAAATGCAAAAAGTACAACAAAAAATAAAAAAATAAATCAAGATGAAACTAATGAACAAAACAATATTTTAACATTTAACATAGATAAATTAATACAAAATAGTAAAGATAAAAATATTAATTTCTTATCTGTTTTATTATTATCTATATATAATTATAATAAAGGTTTGATATATACATCAACACAAATGAATAAATATGATATATCACTTTTGTTCTCAATTCACAAATTGATAAATAATACAAAAGTTAAAATAAAAAAAATATATAATCCTGAATATAAAGTATATGAACAATTAAGTACATATAAACCAAAGGAACAAACAAATCAAATAAACAATAGTTATAAAATATTAAATAGAAAATTCCAAAAAGTTTTATATAACATATGTATTAATCATTTAAAATTAAACGGCTCCTTATCATATAATTATATTTTTTATTATCTTTCTATGTTAAATGATGAAAAGTATTTAATTAAATTCATAAAAAAAATAAGACAAAATATGAACTTAAGTATATTCAACTTAATACAAATTTTAAAAAAATATAATAAAAGTTATAGCTGTATACAAAATATGGTAGTAGCATATATGAATGATATGAATAAAAATATAAATGACAAATGTATAGAAATAGAAAAGGATAAAAAAGAATTGAAAAAAATAAAGAAAAAACAATTAAAAAAAAAATATAATTTTCATTTAATAGATAATGCTTATTGTTCTATATGTAAAGAAATATTATCAGTCCCAATGGTCCATTTCTTATGTAAACATTCATATCATACTTATTGTTTAAAAGATAACAATGTCTGTATATTATGTCATAATAAGGATAAAGAAAAAAAATTATTAAAAGAAAAGGCAATCAATTCAGTTCAAAATTTTGACGAATTCTTTAAATACTTACAAGGATCAACGGATAAATTCTCTTATATATCGAATTACCTTTCTTATGGAATTACACCAAAATGATTAATAAGATATGATTAATTGTATATATATATATATGTATTATATATGTCTGTATTTATGTATATATATATATATATATATATATATAACCTAACACATTTCTCCTTTTGTGTACCCTTATTTTTTCATTCTATCAATATGTTCATATATATATATTTTTTTTATTTTTATATCGTAAAATTTGTTTTTGTTACAAAAAAAAAAAAAAAAAAAAAAAAAAATATTCTTATAAACAAATTAATAAAACTTTCATGCGACATGATTTAATTTAAACCTTATATAAAATGTGATAATTTCTATATATATATAATATTTATACATTTGACCATTTTGTATTACCCTTATTTTGAATATTTTCTTGACTTCTTTCATTAAATAAATCAAGTGACGAAAAAATTTTCGGATTATAAATATGTAATGGATAATTAGACGAATACATATCAATTTGAAATATTTCCATGATTTTTTCTAGAATACATGGATTTTTATATTCATTCGAATTAATAATATTTTTATTTATAGTTAAATTTAGTTCATACAATTTTGATAATTCATCAATTTTTTTATTTAATATATCTGAGTATTCATTTTCAGATATATTAAATATTTCATCAAAATTATTTTCATCTATATTCATATATAAAAAATCATCCTTATTAAAAATATTAACATTATTATTATCTTCTTTTTTCTCATTTATTATATTATACTTTTCTTTATCATTCTTATTATCATATATATCTTTTCGTATAGCAAAATTATTTTCATTATTTATAACCTTTTCTTCACAATTATCTATTATCAAATTCTTTTTTTGTTTTTCTCCCTCTTTAATTAAAAAAGACTTATCATTATATGTAATATGATTCTTTTCACGTTCCTCCTCATTTATTTTCTTGTCATTTTTATTATTTACAAGATCATTTGATAATTCTGGAAATTTTTCAATATTTTCATCGGATCTTTCGTATATTTTTTCTTTTACATCTTTTTCATCTTCTTCATTTTCTTCGTCACTTGATATTTCATAATCAACTAAATTCATTCTACATTAAGTTATAAATTAATATTTTAATTTATAAGTATATATAAATAGCTTATTTAAAATACATATATATAATTATATGTATACTTAAGCATATACATATAATAAAAAGAAAAAAAATATATGTGTAAACATATTTTTATTTCTTTTATTTTCAAAATATATATATATATATATATATATATATATATATTAATTAATCTTCATAACATTTTACATATACCACAAAATGGTCATTCTTATCATTGTAATAAAAATATTTTTACATAATCACATCATATAAGAAAAAAAAATTATAATAAATAAATAAAAGATTAAAAAAAAAAGAAAATAACAGCCACTAAAAATTAAATAAAAGAAGAGTACATTTTTCATAAAATAAAATAATAAGTATCCAATTCTTATATTTTAATTATATATATAAATATCATAATACATATTACATATATATAATTATATATTATTTATAATATATATTTTTTTCTATTGAATCGCTTTTTCTGAAAAATAAATTTTATATATATGTATATTCAAAATATAATGTATATATGTACATATATTTTTTTTTTTCTTTTTTTTTTTTTTTTTGCAGTATTGTCAAACTTCCATATTTTTATTTATATTATAATAAATTTATATAAATAATATATATCATAATTTCATAACAAAAAAGTTAACATAAAAGTGATTTGACAGAGAATTTATAATCCTTTTTTTAAAAAAATATAAATATTTTTATTATTATATTTAGTACCTTTTACATAATACCAAAAATTAGGTATACAATATATATATATATATATATATAATATTTATTATTTATTTATGAATTTATTAAAGTTTTCATTTGTTCTGTAATTTATCCTATAATGTACTTATAAAATATATCATTATTCATATTTTTCTTAATAAAAGAAAGAAAGAAAAAAAAAGTACATATTATAAATTGTATTATTCTGAATTCATATTATTTTAAAGTCATAGAAAATATAATGAAAGTATATATATGAGTAAAAAATGTAATTTTCTTTGTTTTACTTTTTTTTTTTTTTTTTTTTTGTTTTAGTTTTTTATGAAATATATTACACACATATATAATATTTATATATATATATATATATATATATATTATTCATTTTTACATATATTTTAAGGTATAAAAGATAATAACCCAACTTTAATAATTTTCCATAAAATATACAACTGTTGGACATAATACAAATAAATAAATAAATATATATATATCAAAATAAAATTATAAATATATATATTTATATATGATATGTGTTATATCCCCTTGTTGTATATAACTTATTGACAAACAATAACATATAATGTTAATTAATGCTTATATGGACATAAAAAGAAAACATATAAAAATTATAGCAAAAAATGTGAACTCTTCCTATTTAGGTATGGAATAAAAAACAAAAACAAAAACAAACAAACAAAACACAATTTATGAATAATATAAAATTCTAAATTCATTTATTTTATGCACATTATTTTTACGATTAACCACATGTATATTTTTTTTTTCTTTTTAGATTATTATTTTAAAAGATGGTATGTCACGGATATATGTAACAACTTAAAATTACCAGATAAAACTAGATACAAACTAAATAGTAATTTATTTTACTTTAATACTTTTAATACATTAAACGAATTGAAAAAAGACGAGATAAAAAACAAAAATTTCCAAACATATCCTAAAATTAATAATAAACAACATGTTATAAATAATGAAAATTCATATTACTATAATATTGATAATTGTTTAAAATATGATCAATATCAAATAAATAAAGAGGAAAGAGAAAAAAAGATACCTAACAGTAATTGTTATTATATGAATGAAAATAATCATATTCATTATATTAAGAATGACCAGAATATTCCCATAAATTATAACAAAATAAATAATTATAGAAATAATATAAATAGTTATACAAATAATATTAATAGTTATACAAATAATATTAATAGTTATACAAATAATATTAATAGTTATACAAGTTGCATTTTTAATAATATAGTAAATAACAATAGTAACAAAAAATATTTATTCCAAATACAAATAAAAAATAATGTGTGCACATTACATAATATAAAATACGGGAGATATGATAAAAGAAATGTTTATCCAAGTAGAAATGTACAAAATGTATATAATAATAATAAGAAAATACAAGAAAAAAAAAATATTCCACATATAGAAACGAATATAAATTTAGATGATGTAGCACGAGATATTAAATATGCAGCTCAATATTCCAAAAAAAAAGGATTTCTTTCATCGATATTTGTTAGAAAATTATCTTTATTTATGAATAATTTATTTGAAAAACATTTATTATTAATGAATTGTATTATAGCTGGTACTTTATATTTTATAGCTGATCTAACATGTCAAATGATGGAAGTACATAAAAATAATAATGACGTTGAATATGATTTTTTAAGAACATTAAGAATGGCACTTATAGGATTAACATTAGAAGGACCAATTATGACATGGTGGTATGGTAAAATATTAGCCAATTTTATTAAATCAAAACCTGATACATTTTTATATAAATCTTTTATACCAACTTTATTTGATAATTTTATTTTTGGTCCTATACATTTGACAATTTTCTTTTTTTATAATGGTATACTAAAAAATCAAAGGAAATCAGAAATTATTGATAAAATAGTTAATACAGGTATGAAAGTTTTCTTCATATCCTTAATGACATGGACACCACTCACTCTAATTAATTTTGTTTTTGTTCCAAGAATTTATCAAGCTACCGTCGTTTTTTTTGCTGATTTTTTTTGGGTCATTTTTCTATCATGGTGTGCCAACAAAAAATAAAAAAAATAAAAAAAATAAAGTAGTGAGCAAATAAGGTAATATATAAAAGTGTATGTTTATACAACATATAATAACCAACAAAATAAATAGCCATATAGGTATATAATTATATTTTTATATGAATTTCTTTATACACATTTCTATATATATCTAAGGAGATACTTATAATTGCAATATTCATAGGGGTGGATAATTCTATATTATTCTATTCTCTTATTGTGCCATACATAATATATATATATATATATATATATATATATATATATATGTATATTTTTTTTTGTTGTTGTTGTTAGAGAGATAGGAAAATTTTGATATTCAGACATAAAATATATAATTATATAATGACAATTTTAAAGTATCCCATATTATAATAAGTATAGTTACTCATATGCATATATATATGTAAATTGTTGGGGGAAATTATGTCAAATAAATTGGCACATTCATTAAAATTAAATTCATTACATATATGTATATATATTTTTATTTATTTATTTATTCTTTTCATTAAAAAAATAGTGAAAAATAAATTAAATTTATTAAGTATTTATTTTTTTTTTTTTTAATTTTATATGGAATTGTTGTTTTATAATTTCCTATATTTTTCTTCAGATGATGTTATCATTTCTTCTCTAATGTTTTTTTAAATTTATTCATTTTATATGCGTAAATAATTATCTAATTATTATATATATATATACTTTTTTTTTAATTTATTTGTTAATTTTTTAAAATTTTAAATTATTTATTATATAATATATATATATATATATATATTTTTCTTTAACGTTTGCATAATTATAACCTTTTTATTAACTTGTTAAAATATGTAATAAAAAAATATTAAATAAATGATCAAAATATAAATATTCCATATAAATAAACAAATAAATCTCATATATATATATATATGTGCTACTTACAATTTTGTCAAAATAAAACAAAAGTAAATGAAATGCTTAAATAGCATCTTATATTAAAAAGGCTACAGTATCTTATAAAAATGTAAAAAAAAAAAAATATATATTTATTTAAATAGATTCATATTTACATTATATATATATATATTTATTTATTTGATTTATATCTCGGATTGTATATTTAAATACGTTAAAATATAGTATATATATATATATATATATATTTATTTATTTATTTATTTTTATTATTCAAATGGGTCTTTATATTTTTTGTTCGTCTTATAAAATTTCTTGTCTGATGAATTATTCGAATTATCATGCTGAGATTCCTTTTCATGATTTTCCTTATTCTTCATATCAGTATTTTCTTTTCTTTTTTTTAAGAGATATCTTCTGTCTTGTTCAAAAATATCATATTTATCATTTGATGAACTACACCATGTTTCCATTTCAGTATTTTTTGAATGAGATCTGGATTTATTATTCTTTTTATTATTATTCTTTTTATTATCATTCTTTTTATTATTATTATTATTTTTATCTTGTGAAGGGAAAATGAAAAGATCATCTTTACTTTTATTATATATTTTATAATTTTTTTCAACATATATATTATCTTTATCATATTTTATCATTTTATCTTTTGTTTTATGATTAATCTTTTTTTTTTCACTCATTTTATTCTGTTCATCTTTGATTATATATTTTTCGATTTCTTCTTTATATTTTTTATCCTTTGCTTTTTTTTTCTTTCTTTTAACTTTCATATGTTTTTCTATTATAAGATATTCTTCCATATCTGATTTATCATCGACTTTTTTTTTTATTGTAATGCGTTTTTTATTACCTAAGATATGATATAATTCATCAACATAACCAACTGTATTATTTTCAATTAAATAGCAATCATCATCAATAGAAGAACAGGATATTTTATCATCTTCTTTTCTTTTGATATTATCATATTTTTCTTTTTTCTTAACATATATATCATTAAAATATTTGAGTTTATCCACATGACAATTCACATCCTTTCGAAAATCAAATCTTTCGTTATAAATATCGGCAGAATAATTCTCCCGTCGAGTTCTTATAATATTCTTGCAGCTATTACCCATGGATACACAAAAATTAAAAAAAAAAAAAAATATATATATATATATATATTTATTTATTATGGAAGACTACAAAACAAATCAAATGAGACAAAAAAAAAAATTATATATACTAAAAATATAAATAATATATATATATATATATGTTAGGCCATGTTCAAATATATATTTATATATTTAATAATTATAAGTATCAAAAATAAAGTACATATTTTGTACGGTTGTATATATATTATTTTTTCAAACACTTAAAAAAAAAATTAATTATATGACGATTGCTCAAAATATACAATTTTTTATAAAATTTTTTTAATCTCTTAACCAAACGTTTATTTTTTCAGTTATCAAATAAATAATGTCTTAATTTCAATATATATAATATATATTTATAAAAATATAATAAAAAATAAAAAAAAAAGACAAACATGTATGCATGGTTTTTATAACAGTAAAAAAAAAAAAAAAAAAAAACAAGATTATGCTTATTTAAAAACATTAAGCAAATTGCAAAAAAAAAAAAAAAAAAAAATGAATAATAAAATTTTTTTTATTGCACATGACTAAAATTAATATTTTTGTTCTGTTGTAATGAATGCAAAAGAGAATAAAATAAAATAAAAAAATTGAAAAATATATAATAAAAATATATACAAAAAAACTCAAATATATATATATATATATATATATATATTTTATATCATTTTAATGTTCTCGAAATAGTTAAATATTTATTCTTGTATTTTTAATTCCCATTATATGTACACAATTTCTCATTTATCCTCTTTTCACATTATTCTATATTTAATAAATATCTACAAAATAGTATAAAAAAATAATATAAGCACATATACATATATATTTATATATTTTTATATTAACAAATATCCTTTTCAAAAAATAAATGTTCTTTTACAAAATATAACACGAGACCTATGAACAGGTTTTTATTCATATTACTATCCTTCAAAATCTAAAAATAAGACACACTCAAAATGTTTATATAATATATATATATATATTAAGTTATTGATTTGACAAATAATTGGAAAATATACATAAAAATGGAACAAATAAATTAAAAGCATGCTTAACAAAATCAATTGTTTTATTATTCGTAGAATACACAAAAGATATTAAAAAACATTATATCTTAAATTATATAACTATATATATATATATATATATATATATATATAATTAATTAATTAATGTTTTTATAAAAATCATGCCACTTACTACTTTTAGACCATACACAAACTCATAACATATATAGAAATAAAAATTTTAACATGTTCAATTTTATTAATATGAAACATTACACAAATATATGAGCACAAAAAGGATCTACTACCAAAATTATAATAAATAAAATCATATCAAATACAATCATATCACGTATATCCTTAAATATATAAATTCAAAAAATAAAAAAAAAGAGATAAAAAGAACAAAAAAAAAAGACAAAACAAATTGCATTAAACATGAAAATAAGGAAGGACAATATTAAAATAGATATAATACCTTATAATATCATACACATTTATATAAATCACTTGTTCATAAAATGAAGAAAACAGATAATTATAAAAATGAAACCACAATGACTGCAATATATTTATTAAGAAATGTAGAATTTGATAAAAAAAAGTTGAACATATGTTAAAGCATATAGAACAAGATTAATTCTCATTCTATAAAACTAATATAAAATTATATGTATATAAATATATATATATATATATATATATATATATATATATATGTAAGTATGTATAGTTAATATTTTTTTCTATCAAATGCAGATATAATAATATTTTTAACTATAAAGTAAAAAAAAAACATTATGAGTTCTTATGCTTAATTTATTTTAACGTTAAATATATATATATATATATATATATTTATTTAATCATATGAATATTTTTATGTAAAATTATTTTTCTTAGGAGAAAAAAAAAAAAAAAAAAAATTGAAATTTACATATATATAATGTATATGATATGTTTACGGTATGATAAAAAAAAAAAAAAAAAAAAAAAAAAATACAAAAATTTTATTATTTTATTATTTTATTATTTAAAAATTTTTCTAGACTATAAAATAAAAATAAATATAAATAATATAAAAAAGAAAATAAAATTATGTATTGAACTAAAAAAAGAATAGGAACAATATATTCCATCACCTTCAAATTTATCCTTACATTCACACACAATTTGTTTATCAACAAGAGTACATTTAGCATGTATATCACATCCTCCATTGTTTCTAGAACAATTTAAAGTATCATCCTTTACACAATTCATTTCATCATCTATTTTTATATTATTAAATCCAGGTAAGCATCTACATGTTTCTTCATCATCTATAACATAACAGTTTGAATTAAGGGGACATTTTGTATTTTCACATACTTTATTATTATTAAAGAATTCAACTACAAAAGATTTTATAAATGCAGTTCTATGATAATATAAAGTTGGATATAATAATTTTCCTTTTTTATATACATCAATTTTAAAATATTTAGCATATGCCTTTTTAAGGATATAATAAATATCATCCTTAATTTTGTAATTAATATGTTTTCCTTTTAATATTACATTTTTAAGTTTTTCAATAGATGTTTCTTCTATCTTTGAATTTAATCCACTTATTAAATTATATGTTTCTAAAAATATATCTGAATCTTCATGTATTAATAAATAATTTATTAATTCAAATTCTTTAACATAATTATTTAAATCAAATATATCTTTATTAATAAAATCATCATTCATACGATTAAGTGTATTTTCTAACATTTCCATTAAATATTCTACAAAATTTTTATTTTTCCTACTTAACTCTTTTTTAACCTTATCACGAGTAATACTTAATTTAGCATCATCTTTATTATAACATTTTCCAAAAACAGCATCCAAATCTTGAAAAATATTAACACAATTTCTTGTTACTCTTTGTCTATATATTAATATACTTTTTAACATACTAAGATCATAAGGTCGTATAAATTTTTTCTTATTATATGTATCCTCTTCAAAATTATTAAAAAATGAAACATGATATTTGCTTAACATATAATTATCACTTTTCAAAAGTTCATCTACTTCTTTTAATTCATTATCTATATTATATTTATTTACTCCTTTATTATTAGTTGAAAACATATTTTGTTTTTTAATTTGTTCTTTATTTTGTTCTGTAAAATTAATTTTATTCTCTTCCTTTTTGGTATCTTCTTGATTATTATCATTATTATCATTTTCATCGTTACTATCACTATCATCGTTATCATCGCTTTCATCATTATCATCATTATCATCGCTATCCTCCCTTTCATCAATCTCATCAATATCGTCATTATCATCATTATCGTCATCATCATCATCATTATTATTATTATTATTATTATGGCTGTCACTTGGTTTATCCTGATTTTTTGTACCCTCTACATTAGAACTTAAAGCACTCCCCTTATTATTTTCAATATTCTTATTTTTATTTAAATCTTCTTCATTTTTTGCATCTCCCTCTTTTTTCATATCTTTTTTTTTTCCAAAAAGTTTATTGAAAAAATTTGAAAATCCATTACCACTTTTATTATTATTATTGTTATTTAAATTATTATTATTGTTGTTGTTTATATTATTATTATTGTTGTTATTTATATTATTATTATTGTTGTTATTTATATTATTATTATTATTGTTGTTGTTATTGATATTATTATTATTATTATTCATACCCATGTTATTATTTACATCCTTTTGAATATTTTCGTTTTTATCATTTGGTCCTGACCTTCCAATATTATCATTATTTACTGGATTATTTTCGATAGTTGTAGTTTCATTCTCCCCTTCTACAACGTTATTAAAATTAAGTATCACAAGAAAGAGAAAGAAAAATATATACGAACTTTTTAACACCATTTTTAAATAAAAAATTAAGAACAAAAAAAATAATAATAAAATAATAAATATATAAAAAAAAATATATATTATATAATTATTATATATATATATATATATATAATTATGCCTATTTTTTTTTTTTTTTATATATAACTTCAAAATATATTAAAATATATATATAAATAAATAATTTTGAATACAAAATATTATTCTTTTATACATAGATATAGATAGAAATAATTTATTATATATATATGTATTTATTTATAAATCCATTTATATATAATATAATATTTCCTACATTTACGCAATAAAAAAAAATAATATAAAAAAAAATATAAATAAATATATATCAATATATAAATATATCTTTATATATGTTTGAAATAAAAAAATAAAAGTGACATATATATAATATAAATATAAAATATTTATTAGTCTGAATTTTTTTTTTATGAATTAATATATATATAGAATACTACTCGGTTATATATATATATATATATATATATAATATATTATTATATTAAAAAAATAATTTTTGAAAAACGTCACGAGAATATTTAAATATGTTGTATTATTTTTATATATTATTATTTTATATATATATTATATATAGATATAATATATATGTATCATAAAATAAATTAATATATAAAAAAAAATATAAAATTTTTTCTTCTATATATGTATATATATATATATATATATATATATATATTATATATAATATATATAATAAATTTAAGAACAAATATTTTAAATATTTATTATTAGAAGTCCAAGACCTATACTTTTATTATAATTATATTATATATATATATATATATATATATATTCAACTATAAATTATTTTTTTTATATTAGCAACACCGCATGCAAATAAAAAAAAAAAGTTAAAAAAATATATACTATAAAATATATAAACATATATAATAAATATAATATATATAATAATATATTTTTATAAAATCCAACGTCATAAATAATATATAAAAGGTAAAAAAAAAAAAAAAAAAAAAAAAAAAAAGAAAAAATTAATGTAAAAGCTTTTATGATATTTTTTTATAAATATATTTATTTTATTTTGAATTTTGTTCTGATGGGACTTATTTTAACATTTGTACTTTAATATTCTATAACTAATAAAATAAATTTGGGGAAGAAAAAAAAATATATATATTATATATATATTTATATTTATATAATAACAACTACAATAATATAAAAATAGGACATATATATTTAAACGAATAAAATTTATCTATACCTTTTGTAGTTATATATATATATATATATATAATATTTTTGTCATAATGAAATTTTATAATATATATAAATAATATATATATTTATTTTTATAATTCTATGTCATAAAAAAATAAAAAACAAACACATTCTTCTAAACATATTTTCTTTTTTTTTTTTTTTTAATGAGGATAATTTATTTTTTCGTACACAAATTATAATATATATGAAATGATAAATAATTATTTGCATATATGTTTTTGAAGAAAAAAAAAAAATATATACATATGTATATATATATATATATATATATATATATTTATGTATATATAATTTTTTTTTTAAGTACACATTTTTTTTTTATCATATATTTAAATATATACATAAAAAAAAAAAAAAAAAAATAACCCATAGTCCATATAATATCCTACAGGGTACCCTTTTTTATTTGTAGAAAATATTTTTTTAAATGTAATATATAAGATATTTACCTAATATATATATATATATATATATATATATTTTCCTAAATATAAGATAACGAATGAGATCAAATTGTACTCTTATAAATATATAATATAATATTAAAAATACAAAAATGTTATTCATATAGATATTTAAAAAACTCAATTTGAAAATCATATATTTCTTATCAATTCTTATGTTTTAAATCCCTTTTGTATCTCATTATTTTACCTATTTGATTTTTAAAAAAAAAAAAGGAATAATATCTATACGTGTATATTAAAATGTAGCTATATATATATATATATATATATATATATATATATTTATTTATTTATAATATAATTCATACAAAATTATTAATTCATACAAAATTATTAATTCACACACACACATTTATATATATACATTTATACATTACATACATATAATAATTTTATTGTACACTTATAAAAGAACATTACCAAATATATTTCCTATTTCTATGTAATATATATTCATTTATTTAAAAAAAAAAAAAAAAAAGTCTACAATTGCAATGATTTATATAATATTCACATATATATAATATTTATACATATGTGCGTTTACATATTATTTATTCATTTATTTTCAAAAAAAAAAAAAAAATGTCCTCCTTTTTCCATATTCTGAATATTTCTTTTTGGTTAGTACAATATTTAACATATAACAATATCGTATAATAATAATGGGATTTATAAGCTTGAAATATTTGTCCTTGTTCTTCATGTCCATTTTGTTTTTTCATTCTTCATATAAAAGGTATTATATTAAATGTCACGATATATATATTAGTAATATATTAATTAGTAATTCTTCTTTTATATTTAATAAAAATATTTATGTATACAATATAATAGTTAATGATGAAGAAATTAACATTAGCCCATTTTTAAATATATGGGAAGATTTTCTATATAAAAATGAATCTTTAAAAAGTGAACCTTTTTATGAAGAAAATACCTTAGAATATGTTAACAATATATCACAATCTCTTGAAAGAGATGAATTATATTTAAAGAAATATTATATTCATATAAATAATAAAAAAATTAATTTTTATGATATCCCTTATACTCTTTCTCTTGAACAACATTATGAAAATAAAAATATTACAATAACTATATTTTATGAATATATTAAAACATATACTATTAATATTATTAGAGAAAACAAACATATTAATGATAATTTCACATCTTATTTTTATCTAGATAATATACAACTATTTAATGATGAAACGAAAGAATATATACCTTTAAATAAAAAATTTAAATATAATGATCATTTCTATTATGCAAGTGTAGACGAAAAAGTACATACTATACTAGTAAAAGGTTTATGCTTTAATAGTCAGATGTATGTAAAGGACAATGAAATATATGATAATTTTCTTTTTTTATTAAATCAAAAAATATATAGTAACGTATTAATTATTGAATGTAGACGCTATGAATATTATGATGACCAGTCAGCTATAGTACAAAAGAAAAAAAACAGCCATTTGTTGAATAATTTTTTAAAAAAAAAATTAAAATCAAAGATCATATATAATAATAATCATAATAATGGAAATAATGAAACTGTAAAAAGTAAAAAAGGGATATATGAATATATACAAGATGTTAAAGATAAATATCAAAAATATTTATCTCCATATAAAGAAGAAAATGGACAGTATCCAGTTCAAAGGGATAAAACAAAAAGTACATCAAATGATAATATGTATATTAATACATATAATAATACAAATCACAACAACAACAATAATAAAAATAATAATCATAATAATTATAGTAATAGTAGTAGTACTACTAGCAGTAGTAACAGTACTTATGATATATATAAAGACACATACACCTTCGAAAAAAATTCACATAATACTAAACAAAATAATTCAACATATTTCAATGATTATAATATAACAAACAAAAATAAGGATAATATTATATATCCACATATATCTAGTAGAAATACATCAAATAATGAAAATTTTAAAGTTAAAAAAATATATAGAATATTTTATTTTATTAATATTTTTTATAATATAAATATAGAAATAACAAAATATCTATATAATATTATAGAAGGAAATACATGCATCTTAAATTATACAAAAAACAAAAAAAATGATTTAATAATTAATGAATATATATGTAATAATTTTCAAAATTATATTTCATCATTCTATTTTGATATTAACAATAAATTATTTGCTTTTATAAAAGTAGATAAACAAAAAAATATACAAAGACTTCTACATAATTTTCTTGAAACATCATTTAACTTTTCATCAAACATATATTTATATATTCAATCTTTTAATGATCAACAAATTATTAAAATCAATTTCAAAACAAATAAATCATCTATTCTATTCTATACTAAATGTATTGTTATTCTTTTAGTCTTATGTTCTATTTTTATATTCATATATAACTTTTGCTCAAACTAAAAAATAAAAATATATATATATATATATATGTGTGTATGTTTTTTTTTTTTTTTTTTTTTTTTTTATTGTGTTATTTTTACTTTTACAATTTTTAATATAATAGATTAAAACATAATAAACATATATACTATACTATACATTCTCAGAATAATACTTATATATATATATTATATATTATTTGGATTTACTCATTAATTTTAAACATTTTACAAGTGTATTAAAAAAAAAAAAAAAATTAATACCAAAAATATTATATCACACTTGTGAAGGTTCATTCAACAAGTGTATATTTTAAATATTATTATGACGACATTAAAGTATATATATATATATATATATATATTTATTTATTTATTTATAAATCTTTATTATGTCCTCATTATTTAATTATAACAATTATTCATTACATATTTTAAATAAATAACATGAGAACCCTAATTATTAATAACTTCCCTCAAATTCTCTTAAAAAATCCTACACACAAAAAAAAAAAAGATAAAATAAAATAAGATATATTTTCAATATATACACACACATAATATCTTTTAAGTGAAATGTCCTCTTTACTTTTAAAAGATCTTATCATATTACATATATACAATCTTTTAAATTCTTCATCCTATTAGTAATGCATATCTTTTCTTTTTTGGATCGTATGTCTTCACATAACGAAAAGATAAAATCTAATGAGTTTTCCAATTCTTTCTTCTAAATATGTTGATATGTAAAAATTATATAAAATATATACAACACATAGAATATATAATATATTTAAATCTTTTCTTCTTCTGTAATTCATAATTTTATATTACAAAGGTCAGTTTTTTAGATTTTATATTTTCCAAATAATTGTTTCTTTCCTTTTTCATTTTTGTCATTATTTCCTTTTGAGTATTTATTACAACATCAGCTGTCTAATATATAAAAAAAAAAAAATAAGTAAATATATAAATAAATAAATAAATAAATAAATACATATATATATATATATATATATATATATATATATATATAATCATACACCATATAACTCTTATACATTTTATATTATTACGTATAATTTTTGTTCAGCATCTAGAAAGGCTTTCATAAAAAAACTCATTTTCTTTATCTGATCGTCATCTTTCTTCTAAGAATGAAATATTTATATTTATTAAATATAAATTATTTACATTTTATTTTATTAAATATATGTATATTTTTTCCATAATAAAAAGTAAATATGTATATATTATACACACATATATATAAATATATATATATATATATATATATATATATTTTTACATCTGTGATGTTAATTATGCCACTGTGATTGTCTTCCTTGTTATGCTCCAGTTTTATCATCAATTTTGTTGAGCTGTCTTGCTTTTTAATAGAGCTATTAAATTTTTTAAGTTTTTCCTTTAAAATATTATTTTCATTATATAATTTTATTAAATAATTATTATTCTTCTGTCCTGCTTCGTTTGTATTATTATCATTTTTATGAATATCTTTTCTTGTTATTTTATATTTTAATGATTGTATAATTTTTATATTATCTAAATTTTCGTTTTTATATTTCTGAATTTCTTCTTCTAGTTCTTCTAATGTTTTATTTTTTTTTTCTATTTCATTTTGTAGATTTAATAGCATTTTATCTTTTTCTTGGATTTCATTTTTGTATATATCGTTTTGTCTCACAAGTGTGGCTATCAAATCATTTTGTTCTCCACACATTAAAATGTTTTTATTATTATTATTGTCATCCTTGTCATTATTTTTATTCTTTATATTCTTCTGCACTCTTGTAACCATCACTGCACTATCTGTTAGACATATTTTTGTGTCTATCATTTGACATAAATTTAAATAGTATATACTTTTATATAATTCATTATCATATGTTTGTTCGTTTATAAAAATGGTAAAATACGTTTTTGTATTTTCAAATATAAGTCGCACGAATAATTCAAACATATGTGTATGGAAAATAATATCCTTTTTATGATATATCATATGATTCTTTTTTTTTTCTTTTTCATGTAATATATTATTTTTATTCATGTAATTATCACTTGCATAATTATATTTTTTTTCCTCTCTTTTATTTACCATATTAACCAAAAAATTAATATTACTCAGTTTAACTTTTTTATATTTTTTTCTCTTCCATTTTTCTCTTTTACAATTTTCTAAAAATGATTTTTTTTTTTTATTCTTTATAAAAGATATCATTTTTTTTTTTAAATTTAAACCCATTTGACAAACTTTTGAATTATTAAAAGGAAATAAGAATGTTGTATAATCATTAATACCTTTTAAATATTTTAAAATTCTTTTATGAAATAAAAATAGTAAACATTTCTCATTATTATTATTATGAAATATATTATCCTTATATATATTACAAAAAGGAAAATTAATTAAGTAGACAAACATTTTTTTTTTCTCATTTGTTAAAATCATATATTGAAAAATAAAGCATATATTATATATATCTCTTTTATATAATATATTATTATTATTATTATAAATATATTTAATAAATTTTTTTATTATCTTTTTTATACTATTTCTTAAATTATCCTTTGTTTTTATTTTCTCCTTAGATGGTAGATTATTACAACAATGAGGATATCTCAGATTTTTATAATCAAACGTTTTTTTGATAAAACATCGATGGCAAAATGTCACTTTCTTATATCTTCTTATTTTTTTTGTTATTTTCTTTTTCTTACATTTTATTTTATTCTTCCATCCCAAGTCAATAATTCTTTCATTTATATATAACCACGAAGATAGATATATTTTTATATCTATAAATAAAAAAAATAATAATAATAATAATAATAAATAATTCATACTATCTATTAAAATATGACAAGCACAATATTTTATATACATATATATATATATATTTTTGTTTTAATTACATTTATATCCCATTTTCATTATATAATCATATATATCAAATATTAAACCTTTTTTTCTTCTCATACAATCATCTATATCTAAACTATTTTTATATTCCTTATCAGATGTATCTGTAATATGTTCATATTTTTTAAACACCTCGTATGGTTTCTTCACTCTTTTGTCTTCTTCAAAAATACTGCACTTTTCTACAACTAATTCATTTTCTCTCTTATCTATAAATTGTAAATATAACATCTTAATTAATAAACATCACACAATAAATAATATTTTTTTTATTATTAAGTGTATCACATGTATTAATGTTTTATAATTTCAATCTGTTACATTTGTTGTAGTATTTTGTAAATAAGAAACCATAGAAGAACACATTTTTTTCCTGTTTGTTGGTGTCTACCCCTTAAAGAATATGTACACATATATATATATATATATGTATTTATATATATGTATATATTAATATACCTGTATTTATTATAGTGCTATTTTTAAATTTTTTAATATTTTTCCCAATTGTTTGCAATAAAATTCTATAACTTGATTTAGGACATCCATCTTTTTTATTAAAAGACAAAATATTATTATTAAGATGAACATTCTTATTATCTACTTTATGCACATTATCAAAATTATTTTTATTATATATCATTTCATCATGTATTAAATTTTTTATTATTTTTTCCTTTTTCTTTTTTTTAACCTTTTTCTTCGTTTTATTTAAAATGTAATGTACTTTCCATTTTTTTTTTATCATATAAGTTTTATTCCTACAGTCATATAAAACATATTTTATAATAATCTTTTTATTAAATTTATTTATTGTAGGTATAAGTTTTTTTTGTATACCCTTTTTAGCTTTTATATCATTCTCCTTTTTGCAAATATACAAAAAGATATTTATATTATGATTCATCTTTAAATATATGTATATAAAATATATATATATTTATATATTTATATGTATTATTGTTAAGTATACTTATTTATAACAAAAAATATATATATATATATATATATATATATATAATGAAATAAAAAAATAATATTATTTAAAAAAAAAAAAAATTCTATATAATATTAAAAAAAATATACACTTATTATCTACATCAATTCATATTACATATTTCAGATAAAAACATTTTCTGTTCCTCGTTATAAAAACTCTTAAACGTGGATATATCATTTTTTTTTTCCTCTATAATTTGTTTTACACAAATATTTTTTTTATATAAAGAAAATATGAATTTATAAAAATCTTGGGCATCAAAAGTGTGCATAAGCTTTAAACTCTTCTTTTTTAAGCATTCGAAAAAATGTAGATCTTCAAAATTATATTTATAAAATATATAACATAGGGAAGATAATAAATGGGCATCATTTATATTATCCATATTATATAATATTTTAGGATACATAATTTCACACACTTTATTATTCATTATATCTAAGTTATAAAAACTATTTAAAATATTATTCATGTCTTTTATATTTAACTCGTATAAAATATTAGGTATGAAATTCATCATCTTTTCAAAAAATTCGTTATAGTTATTTTTTTTTAACCTCCTGCTTAATATATTCAGCAGAACAACAAAAGAGGGACCCCTCATTTGAGGAATTTTATTTTCTATGCATTTCACACTTGCCACATATACACCTAAAATAAAAATAAATATAATAATCATACATAAATGATATGTATACATATAAATATATACATATAATATATATATATATATATATATATATATATATATATATATATGTTAATTTACTTTTTTTTTTTTTTACCTGTATCCTTGTTATATAAATGGAAGGATTGAAGAATCAGAGCAAAATCAGAGGCATTTAATAAATGCAGACTTTTTTTAACCCTAATACTATATATTTGCCAGAAGGATAATTTTTTTGTTAATGGTAAAAATTCTTTCTCAGATGTAGTTAGAATATCGTTCTTATAAATATTTACATTATTATTAATATTATTATCATTATAAATATTACTTTCATTATTAATATTACTTTCATTATTAATATTACTTTCATTATAAATATTACTTTCATTATAAATATTATTTTCATTTTCAATATTATTCATCATGTCATCTTCATTTTCTTCATCTAAGATATTTTTTTCTTCTACATGATATTTCCTTTTCTTTTCCATTCCTTCATATTTTTTAAATGAATAATTCTTTTGCTCTCTATTAATTTTATCTTCATTTTTCATACCACGAATTAGTTCAATGGCTGTACTTCTTAATTTATTCACATCAGCAAATAATAATACATTTTCATACTTATGATTTATTTTTTTTAAAACAAACTTTTTATATTTATAAATACTATCACTACTACCACTATAATTAGGCATACACAATCTCCTTCCAACACCCCCTCCATATTTTTTACAGTTTAAAAATATCATATTTATATCTTCAAAGGGGTCAGGTTATATTAAAAAATATGTGGTATATATAATATATAATATATAAATATTAAATTATATACTTCATTTCTAAATATCTAACGAAAAAAAAAACAATTTCTTATATCATCCTTGTATGTTGTGATATTCAGATATATAATATGAATTTAATAATCTATCTAATGTTACACAAAAAATATTTACATGTATAAATATATATATATATAAATCCTTTCAACATTTTAAAATTTGATAAGCTACCAAAAAAAATAAAAATATAATATAATAATGGCAACCTATATTACTATAACAAAAAAAAATAATAAAATAAAATTACGAATAAAATATATTACAATAATATATTAATATTATGAATAATTCAAACATTATTTCGTTTTTATGGGAACATATATATTCATATTATGAATAAATAAATAAATATATATATATAATATATATACATTACATTTTGTATGCATTCATATATAAGGAACTACATTTTTTCTTTATAAAAGTAATTCATTTTTCTTCATTTTAATATAATATTATTTATTTATATATATTGAAGGAATCTATAATCCATTTGAAGAAATAATAATAAGATATATATATATATATATATATATATATATATTGTATAATATATAGTTTTATATTCTCTTTTAAATAAATTATATATTAAAAAAAGATTGAAGGAAATTTTAAGATATTCATACTTTTAGTGCAAAAAAAAAAAAAAAAAAAAATATATATATATATATATATATATGTTATAATATAATAAAATTTTGTAATCTTTTTGAAATATAAAATTAAGAACTATCATTTAAAAAACAATTTGTATTCCTATATATATATATATATTTTTTTTTTATTTAGTGTTTATTTATTTGTTGAGAAAATGTTTGTGTTAACGGAAAAATGAGAAATTACGAAATGAACAACGATCCATATTTAATTTTGAAGGTTGAAAAAAATTGTGATATAGAGACTGTAAAGAAACAGTTTAAGAAACTAGCTGTTATATATCATCCAGATAAATTAAAACAAAATTTAATAAAAGAAAAATCAGATGAGAAAGATACTATAGATTTTGTTACCTTAATATGGGCATATGAAGAAATTTTAAAAAATATACAAAATCAAAATAATAATACATGTATATCTCAAACATATGAAAATGCTTTAAGTATTCATAGAAAAGATTTAGAATATATAAAAGAAGAAAATACATTTATCTATTTTTGTAGATGTGGAGATTTTTTTATTTTTAATGAGAATTTATGTTATGAATATTATGTTATATATGTCTGTCAAAGTTGTTCATCATCAATATATTTAATCCCATAATTAATAAGAGACAATGAATATAAATTAATATAATTAAATATAATATTATAAAATAATTGATCTTTTTTTTTTTTTTCCTTTTTATATCTTTTATTAATTATATATCCGATATTATACATTTGTTTTTATTTTATTTTAATCTTAACCTTATTTTGGTATTCTTATATATATTCTATTTAATAAATTACATATATTTTGTATTTATTATTATTTTTTTAATTCAAACAAGTTATCAATATATATATAAATAAATGAATATATATATATATATATATATATATATATATATATATATATTAAATCTAATTAACAATAAATAAAAATTATCATATTAAAAAAAAAAAAAAAAAAAAAAAAAAAAACTTATATATTTTTGTTTTTGTCTTTTTTTAAATATTGAATTATTAACTTAAAAATTTGTATCCATATTTAAATTTTGGGAAATTTCGGTAGACGCTTTGGTTACAATAGTATGTGTTTCGTACCTAAATAAAAAAAAAAAAAAAAAAAAAAAAATACACATATATATATATATATATATATATATATATATAATTAAACTATTAATACAATGTGAGAAAGTAAACAAAATATAATTCATCTATAAATGTTTATATAATAACAAAGAACAAATATATCCTTCAAAAATATACATACATATACATATATATATATATTTTTTTTTTTATGCTAACATTCTGTCCATGCATTTTGCTAAACAAATTTGCTCATTTTTTCCCATCTGTTCAGAAAATTTCTGACCAAAACATTTATCAAAACATGTCTTTCTTACTTGCTAAAAAAGAAGAAAGGAAATATATAAACACATATATTATGTTCTTAATTCACATAAAACATACATACATACACATATATATATATAATATATTGTTTTATTTGCATATTAAAAATTCATATATATATATATACATTGTTTAAAATCTGATATATCATCATCCCTAAAGCATTTTGAGCATCTTCCATGTTTCTTTGATTATCCATAATTTCACTTTAAAGAATGTATAATATTTTTATTTTTAATTTTGAATTATTCACTAAAAATTAATATATTTTTCATTATACATATATATATAAATATATATATATATATATATATATTTATTTATTTAATATACAATTTTCTTGTTCTGATGAAACCCAGGTTTATATTATATAACAACAAAAAAACCCTAGTTTTTTTTATAAGGTTATAATAAAAAGGTACTAATTTAAAACATTAACAAGAATTAAAATAAAGTACAAAAATAACAACTTTTTTGTTATACAAATAATTAATATATATATATATATATATATATATATATATATATATTTATTTATTATTTTTTAAAAAGATAAAAAAAAAAAAAATTCAAATATTTAATTATTCTTAAAATGTAAATTTATAATTATGGAACTTTCAATATTTTATCATAATATAATTATATATATATATATTTTTTTATGAATTCATCTTAATTTGAAATATACTTATTAAACAAAATATTATTTAATAGAAAAAAATTATTAAGGTATATATTAATCAAAAAATATGTAATTAGGCCAGAGAATTTATCAGAAAAAAGTAAAATAATAATATAGTGTATAGTACGTATTATATACATATATTATATATATATATTATATATTTTATATAAATATATTTTTTTATCTTAAATATTTTATTTTCCCTTATTATTTATTTTATTATTATTTTATTTTTTTTTTTTCTTCTGTATTTTTTCATTTGTTTATTATAAAAAATAATATAATATTCTTTAAATCCGAATAAAGTGTAAAACAAATGAGAATTCGTTTAAAAGGCTACTTATATTTTAAGCCATTGTAATATATAATAATACATAGTAAAAAAATTCTTTTTTGTTTTTGTTTTTTGTTTTTTTTTTTTTCATTACTATATATTTTTTTTTAATATTAATATAATTACAAAATGATGTTGACATATCTATAAAGATTTTATTACAATTTGTTTGTTTATTTGTTTTTTTTTTTTTTTTTTTCTTTATTTTTTTGTGTGCGTGTGTATTTTTTTTTTTTTTTCTAAATGATAATAATAAGAAAATAAGATTCATTTATATCTTCTCCTTCCTTCAAACAAAAAAATAGAAAAAAAGAATAATGCAAAGCAAAAATAAAATATATAAATTAATAAAATATGTATATATATTATATATAACAATTCACTCTAACTTTATATTTCCAAAAGTCATATTAACTCAGGTAAAAATAAAATAAAATAAGAGAAGTATAACCATATCTTTTTATGATGATGTATATATAATGTTTTAATGAATCACATTTATTTTAAATTGTCTATTAGGAAAACATAAATATATGTACACATGTATATATCACATATATCATATATATATATATATATTTATTTATTTTTCTCTTTACAATAGATTAATAAAAATGGAATGAATAATATATTAAAATATCCTAATTATTTTTATGGTAATAAATTGAAAACCTTTAAAAAGAAGACAATATATATATTATATCCATGTATACATTATTTAATTTTATCCAGTTACCATAATACTACATAACATTTTAATTTTATATATGTTATCCTTTTTACTTTTTAATTTATATTCCTTTTCGTTTTCCTTATAGTGATATCTTTATTTAAAAAAAATGTAATGTTTAAGAATAATAATAATCTTAACAAGTCAGTTACTAAATTTGCACTGAATACAAAAAAAAGGCACAAAGAAGCTCTAGCGGTAAAACAAACAAGAAAATAAATACGTGCCAATATATATAATATATATATATATATATTTTTTTTTTTTTTTGTGTAGATAAGAAAATATAGAATGACAGGACCCTCATCCATTAAAAAACATTATGGATTTGGAGCTCATAAAAGAATTAACAAAGTGACTATGTTACCACATAAAGAAATAAAACTACCCATAAGAAGGTAAAAAAAATAAAATGATATATGTCATATTATTTTAATTAATTATAGTGTAATACCATCATATGTTTTCATACACATATATATATATATATATATATATATATAATTATATATTTATTAGGTGTGCTATACTTGGAAAAATGGATAATTGGAATGCTCGTAAAATTTCAAAGTCAGGTGTAAGAACTCACCGAATTCAAAGACTCAATTTAATAAACAAAAGAATATTTTTTGAGGAAGAAAATCGTTTTATAAAAATGAAAGTAAGTGCCAAAGGATTAAAAACTGTCAAGAAATACGGATTAGCATATTGCATTAAGAAATTCAATTTAGATTTTAGTAAAAAAAAATACGATGCAGGATATTCATCAAGAAGGAGAAAGAAAAAAACACAAGAATTAAATCAAAATAATAATGAAGATACAAATATTCCTAATGAAAATACTCAAGAAAATGTTGAAGAAGTTGATAAAATTATGGACAAACTGAATTTGGATGATAAAAAAATACATAAAGATTTATAAATATAAAAAGACAAAATTAATAATAATAATATATATATATATATATATATATATATATACCATATTCCCTTTATATACATCATTTACTATAACTGTTATTTTATTTTTATAATTTTTTTAATAAACCTTAAAAATACCAATTTATTTAAAATATTCATATTTTATTTTTTTTTTTTAAAAATTTTAAAATTATTCATAATATTAAATGAAGACATATATATATATATATATAATGATAATATAAGACAAATTAAAAAAATTAAAAAAATAGTAAAAAAAAAAAATTTTTTTAAAGTAAATAAAAATATGTTATAAAGATACAAAAAAAAAAAATATATATATATATATTTTGTAATAAACATATATATAAACCTATTTTATAAGGATATATATATATATATATATATATATATATATATTCATACATATATATATATTTTTACAATTTTCACTTGAACTCATGTGCTAGATTGGTAGGGTCGTACCAAGCATTATGAGCTTTTCGCAGAGCATCACACAAATAAACCCTAACATTCATATTAAATTTTATCTTTATATCGTTTATTAATTTTTTAATTCCTTCTTTTTGAAACGATGAAGAAATTTCATGGGTCTGACTTTTTTTGTTTGATAATGCAAATAGAGAAGACCCACTTCCACTCATGGATACAACATCAAAGATATTTTGATTTCTTAAATATTCTTTTAAATCTTGTAACTTTTTAATTAAATAAAATGCTGAATGTTCTAAATCATTAACAAATAAATTTTGTAAATTATCTCTGTTATCTAACGGAATAAAAGTGTTGGCAAAATTTTTTTCTTGTTCTTCAATTTGTTTAATTATATCATCATTTTCTGGTTTATTTATTAAACATTTTAATAAATTCACTGGATTATATTGTATTATTTTTTTATAGTCTACATTTTTATATACTAATTTTGATGATAAGCCATCATCAATTTTAAATAAATATATATCTTTGTCTTTTATATTTGCTTCAATATTTTTTAAATCGGTTACATTATTCCCTTTACCACTACAATAAGCAAATCCTGAACTACTAAAAAAGGATATATCACTTCCTATAGTTTTTAAGAAGTCATTTTCTTTTAAAGGATCACCTTTAAAATATTTATAAAAATTATTTTCTAAGAAATAAAAAACTGTAGCACCATTAGATGAACCACCACCAACACCACTAAATATTGGTATTCTTTTATTTACATGTATTAAGAATCTTATTCCGTCACTTATATTAAATTCTTCTCTATATCTTTTTAAAACCTTAATAATAATATTATCATCATTTAGAGGGTAATGTTTATATTCATATGCTAAATTTTCATGTGCTTCAATCATTACATCTTCTTTCATATTTTTAAATAAACCTTTATCATTCCTATTAAATTCATCTATTTTATAATCTTCTTTTAATGTTTCATTACCTCTATTTTCATCTTCTATTCTTACTGTTGTTAAAAAATCTCCAGATTTGCATGGGTGTAAAAAATGTCTTAATCTATTTTGATCTTCTTTTTTCAAAGCTCTTATAAAAATATCATCACCCAAATTTAATGAATGCATTAATGTTGATAGTTCATTATATGTTTCTTTTTTTTCCTTCAATCTTAAAAATAAATTAATTTTTGCAGGAGAGAAATATTTTGAATCATACCAATTAGGACGATCACCTAATACATCTAATAATAATTTCTCTATTTCTTTATTATTATTTACAACATTATTCTTTTCGACATGATCCTTATTATTTAAATGTAAATATCCAAATGCTTTCTTTTTTTTAACATTACATATATTTTCACCTCTCTTTTTATTAAAGATAATATAAAATTTGTTATTATTTGTTCTACAGTTATTACATATTATAAAAAAAGCTTTTTTTTTTAAATTATTATGTTTCCTTTTCCTTTTATATTTATAATCATTCTTTATTATGTATCCTTTTTCTTTGTTTAAATTATGTTTTGTTATCACATGGAGAAAAAATAAATGTGTACAAAAAAAATAAAATAAAACATATTTTAGGTATAACAACAGATTCATAATATTTAAGAAACAAACAGAAAAAAAAAAAAAAAAAAAAAAAAAAAAAAAAAAAAAATATAATATATATAAATATTTATTTATATTTATAATATTCCTAGTTTGATTTAATTTAATATGTATTTAGTTACTTCTTTACATTTTGAAGAACTTTACTAAAAAAATGTATAAGAATATTTTATTAGATAACCTTATGTGTAATTTAAAAAATAGGAACTATTAATCATATAATATATACATATATATATATATATATATATATATGTGCATATTACCTACAATTATAAATAAGCTGAAAAACTTTTATTTATAAAAAAGATTTTATATTATTTTGCTTTACTGCTTTAAATAATTTATATAGAAAAAATTTAATTCTTTTCTCCAACAATATTAATAATATGGAGAGTGAAATAGTATATATGATATTTTTAAAAATGTGATAAAATATAAATAATATATTTACATGTTTATATGACCCTTCTTAATGAATAAGCTTTACACATCATAAAATATATATATATATATATATATATATATATATATATATAATATATATATATTTAAAGAATATTATGTTTGATATTTATTATTACCATATATATTTTTATATTATAAAAATATCAGAATATTATATAAATAAATCTTAAAAGATCATCATCTTAAATATTATATATATATATATATTCACATATATATTTTTATATTTTTATATTTTTATAATACCATAATATTTATTTTGTTATATATAAATATTATTGCATATAATAATTATTTTCATCCTTTAAGATAAATTTTTTTTTTTTTTTTTCTTATTATTTCATATTGTGTGTCTTTTTTTTTTTTTTTTTTTTTTAAACATTATCAAGAATATATATTTTTTTTTTTTTTTTTTTTTTTCATTTGGAAATTTAACATTATATATTTATAAAAAAAAATAGCAGAGATAATATAATTAGATATATATATATATATATATATATATATATATATATATTAATGAGAGACTAATGAATAAATATATATATATTTATATTTATATATTGATTTGTTTATTATAAAAGATATTATATGTTTTTATAATCATTTTCAAGAGCTTATAATTTATATATAGTTAAAATATATTTGTGATATTTGATATTTATTTAATTATAAAAAAAAAAAAAAGAAACAACTGTATTTATTTATATAAATAATAAATATCTATATGTTTGTGATTAAATTATATTTTATGTTATGTGTATGTTGTGTCGATAAAAATAAATAAATATATACACATATATATATATATATATATATTATCATTATATTTACAATCCCAGGTGTGCTATAAATTAAAAAAAAAATGAAGGTTAAGAATACTTCCTGCTTACGCACGAATAAAAATAATGTGGATGACAAAAAAAGTGATAACAAAGGAAAGGATATAATAATAGAAAAAGATGCAAAATTAAAAGAGAAAATGTTCAAATTAGATTATACAAAAGAGGATATTTACAGTAATAAAGAAAAAGAAAATGATAAAGAAAAGAACAATATAATGAATGATAAAACAAAAAAGAAAGACACCAAATTAATAAATATTAATCAGAACAATTATGATTATAATAAAGAGGAAAATAAAAATAATATAAATGTTCTAAATGAAGAATATAAAAATAATCATACTATAAATGGACAAAATATAAATACAATTAATGTACCACATATTGATAATAAAACTATCGAAAATAATATAAAAAAAATAGAAAGCTCAGTTAATCAATTAAACGAAATTGAAGAAAATATTATGAAAGATATCAAAGAATGTGATACATTTATAGAATTTTATGATAAATCAAAAACTCTTTTAGACTCTAAAGATTTTAATAGTGATGTAGGAAGAGAAGAAGAAATTGATCAAATTAGAAAAATATTAATCAGGTGTTCTAATAAATTACAAGGAGAAGGTATATTCTTAACAGGACCAAGTGGACAAGGTAAAACATATAGTATATTCTATATAATTAATGAAATAGCTATAGAAAAAGAAAATAAAAAAAAAAAAAACTCAAACCAAAACAAAAATAATAATATTAATAATAATAATAATAATAATATAAACAAGAACATTAAAAATAATAACAAAAGAAATAACAACAGTGTCAATAAAAATGAAACACAAACTGATAAAGTAATGCAAAAATATGAACATATCGATTCTTCCTACTTTTATGTTTCATGCTCAAATTGTGAAAGACCATATGATATTTTTGTAGATATATTACAACAAATTATGAAGAAAGACAAAAAAGATATTTTAAGTAATATAAAAGAAAAATATCATTTGAATGGATTAGAAGAAGTAAAAAAATTATTTATCAATTATACTAGCAAATTAAATAATTTAAAAATTGTTATTGTAGATGAATTAGATTTTATTGCTACTAGAAATGTTAGATTAGAATTAAAGACAAAAACACAAAATAGAAATCAAAATGAAGATGTTGTAAAAGCTTTATTTGAATGTGTTCAACATCCTAAAAGTAAAATTATTCTAATAGGTATTGCCAATAGTTTAGATTTAATAAAAGATTATAATCATATGAAAATTAATCGAATTATATATAAACCATATAATGAAAAACAATTTATGAATATTATAAAGAATAAGTTAGATGCACTAGAACAAGAATTGGTCAATAAACTTTTTAAAGGAGTATCTTTAAATGTACATGTTAGACAAATATCAAATCGTAACGGTGATATACGATCATGTTTTGATGCTATATTAAGAGTATTTTCAGACAAAATTATAGATCTAGAAGAAAGAAAAAAAAACCTAATAAAATTAAAAGAAGAAATTATGATGAATCAAATATTTAATAAACAAGAAAAAAGAAATTTGTATCTTTTATTAAATGATGAAAATATTGTAAAAGATATAAATACAAGAAGAAACCATGCTTCCAATGAACAAGATAATAAAAATAATGATAAACAAACATGTACAAAAAAAAGAGGACTAAATCATTTGGACCAAGATTTGTCATATAATGAAAGATCAAATGAAAATAAAAATGATCACAATTATTATAATACTAGTCCTAATAATACAAGAAAAAAAAGTAAAATAAATAAAGAAATAAATATAGATGATTCATCAAATATATTTATTGACAATAATTATCTTAAAAATGATACTACTATTGATAATTTTTTCATTGAAGAAAATATTACACCTATGCCAAATCTGAAAGATTATACAAATGATAATGGATTCTATAATAGAGCAAAGTATTTAAAATTTACAGATTTAAAAAATGAATCATCCTTTGGATATGAAACATTAAGAAAAGAAGTTATAAAAATACAAAATAATAATGAAACCTTGAGTGAAATATTAATTAGAAAACATTTCCACACAAATAATCATAATAAAAATAATAATAATAATAATAATAGCAATAATAATAATAATAATTATGAATATAATAGTGATGATAATAGATCCTTTTGCACCTTCGGGGATTATACACCAAAACAATATTATGAAAGTCCATTTAAAGTTTTATATAAAAATGAAATAAATAATGAAATGCATCAGTTTGAAGATAAAGAAGATATATTAAATAATATTGATATCGAGAAATTATTAACATTTGATGTAATTATTAATAATCAAATACAAAATATACAACACAAATATAATACTTATTCATCATCAAATAATAATAATAATAATGCAGTTATGATTACAGATATTAAAAAAATTACAGATAAAATACCATTAGAAGAACATAAAGATATTCTTCTAAAAATTAAAAGCTTACCTTTAATACAAAAATTATGTTTATATGCATCTTGTAATGTTGTTAATGATACACACTTAAATAATTATCAAGATGAAGAACATGAACATTTATTAAAAAATAAAATTCAAAATATTGAAATCACATATACAGATATACAAAAAGGTTTTAGAAACTTATGTAGTAACCTATCAGAAACGAGTTATATTAAAGATATTCTAGAAGGAAATACTATGGATCAATCTATTGAACATTTTGAAGAACTTGGTATATTAATCAATTCAAAAAAAAATCAAAAAATAAAAGAAAAAAAAAATATTAAAGTACCAAAAGGTTTAACTCCAAGATTTGCTAATCTCAAAAATAATAAAAACTTCTCATCACAAAATAAATTAAATTCTATATATTATTTTAATCTTCCTGTATCTGTTATTAAGCAAACATTAAAGGAAATTTCTTCTATCCTTTCAAGTCTAGATAGAAATGCAAACTTTTAAAAATAAATAAATAAATAAATATATATATATGTATATATATTTTACCTTTATATTAATTAAATTATCTTATTATAAAATGCACACTAACATGTCCACACTAGAAAAAAAAAATATATGAATTTTACATGACAATATATAGATTTTATATCAATCATATTGTAAATATATATATATATATATATATTGGTGAGTGTTTAAAAATATTTATACACTTTTGATATAAGACAAATTTATTTTTAATAATTTTATTATTCCTTTTTTTTTTTTTTTTTTTTTTTTTTTTAGTGTTATATATTTAATTATGAACAAATAAAAAAATTATTGACAAAAATTAGTATATTTATAAAAAAAATAAAAAATATTTATATATATATATATATAATATAATAAATAATAATATATGTTTGTAATCAAATAAATAAACAAATATATTTACATATCAACGGATTAACATTTTTGGGGATACTTAAAAAAAAAAAAAAAAAAAAATTATACTAAAATATAAACTATAATATATATATATATATATATATTATATAAGTTGAATAAAGCCATAAATATTGTAAAAATCCTAAAAACTATATGATTTCAAAATTTGTATCTCATAAATAAAAATGTTCTCATTCATAACAACATATTTCTATAATATATATATTCCCTGTCTATTCATTCTATATATTTTTTTTTTCTATAATAGTTTTCATAAAAAAAAATGAGAAAAAAAAAAAAAAAAAATCTTGAAATGTTTACTTTATATTACCGTTTTGAAAATTCATTTCATAAATATTATTTAATATTTTTTTTTTCGTCAACAATTTGTCTTGATATTATTACAAACACTATTACATATGTTAACATATAATATATATATATATATATATATATATATATATATAACTTGTACTTATATATATAGAGTCTTCTACTTGTGTTTATATCTTATTTTAATACATTTCTCTCTTCACATTTCACATATCACTTAATATTTTTTATTTTTGTTTTTTTTTTTTTTTTTTACTCTTTCCTTCGTTTATTAAATTGATAAAAAATATAACTTATGCGATATATTTTTCTAATTAAAAAAAAAAAAAAAAAAAAAAAAAAAAATATTCCTCTTTCTATACATAAAATGTTGTAAGTAGAATATACAATAATATATAAATAAAAACATATATATAAATATATATATGTTATAAGTGATATATATTAAAAATTTTATTAATTATCAGTAATCCAAATAAAACCCAAAGGGTTTGAGAAAATGAAAAATTAAAATAAAATGATATAATATATAAGACATATAAATATATAATATAAATAATTATGAAAAAAAATAATATGGAACATACAATATATATATATATATATATTTATGTATGACTGTGTTTTATTTTATTATATTTTAATTTATATTATTTGTTTATATTTTTTGTGATTAATTATAATTATGTTCTCCATTTTAATCATAAATTTCTTCTTCCTCTTCTTCATTTTCTTTCTCCTTTTCTACTTCCTCGTCATCTTCCTCTTTTCTTTGTTCACTTCCTTTCCATTCATTTGAATTATCTCTTTCACTTGTATTATCATTTTTCTTTTTGGTATCATCTTTTTCTGAATTAAAAGAAATAGATCTAGACACTTGTTCTTTTCTAGAATGTTTACTTGAGTTTCTGGTTTCATCACTATAATCATCGTTACTATTATTATATTTAGATTTATAATTTTCATTTCTTTTGTCATATCTACTAGTTCTTCGACTAGTACTTCTATAAGATTTATCATATCTTCTTTTATCTCTATATCTTGATGTATTATTACGATATTCTCTTGATCTTCTACTTAAACTTCTATCATGATTTTTATCACGATATCTGTCATAACTTTTCATGTGATAACTTTTTCTATCTCTATAACTACTCATTTTTCTATCATAACTATTTCTATATCTAAATCTTTCTTTTGATCTTTCGCGTCTTCTTATTTTATCTCTTGAATGGGATCCATATCTTGAATTTGATTTAGATATATATCTTCTTCTTATTTTATTATCTGGATTTTTTCTATATGCATATCCTCCTTTTTCTTTATATCTCATATGTCTTGGATCTGATCTTCCTTTTTGTGCTACAAAAACTTCTATTCTACTCCCATCAATGTCTGAACCATTCATTTCTTTTAATGCTTGTTCAGCATCCTTTGCATCATAAAATTCGACAAATCCAAAACCTCGAGGTTCTTTTGTATAATAATCTATTGGTAAATATACATCTTTAATCGCTCCAAATCTTTTAAACTTTTCTCTTACAATTGATGGTGATGTATCAAATTTTAATTTTCTTATCAATAAGGACATGGGTTGATTCTTCTGATTTATATAAGGCCCCATTTTTTTTTCTTTCTTTAATATATAAATAAATAAATGAATACAAGTATGTATATATATATATATATATATTTATTTATTTATTTATTTATATTTATATTCTATTTATATTATTTTTCCTGACTTGTTCATATTTTTTTTTTTTTTTTTGGATATACTATATATGCAAAATATATATATATATATTGCACACATATAAATATATATATTTATATTTTGGTTGACAACTTTACATTAAATACTATTAATGTGTTCCAAACCTTTATACTATTATATATATATATATATATATATGTTTATATATTTAAAAAAAAATTGAACTTTTAATTCTACATATATGTATTATATATGTATGGTGGTGGTAATTATTATATCTTACTATAAAAAAAAAAAATACATATACTAGCGATATATAAAATATATATTATATTAATTATATAATATGTACATGCTACAAATATATATATAATCAGATTATACTAAGAGACTACAAATTTCTACAATATATAAATAATATGTATATGATACAATATATAACAATTTATTAGTTAACATAAAATACTTTCTTCCATTCAAGCACTCTTCCTTTGTAACCATTTATATAAACAGTTTAATAATATATGTACATATAATAGTTTACAATTCAAAAATAAAAATAAGAAGAATTGATAAAAAAAAAAAAAAAAAAAAAAAAAAAAAAAAAAAGAGATCTATTAAAAATGAATGGCTTTTTAACGGTAAGAAATGTTATGATATAATATAATAGGTTTATTATAATAATATATATATATATATTGTTAATTTTATATTAATTTATTTTGTACATTTAATATATAAAGTATGTTTTTCACGTGTAAATATTTCTTCATATGTACATTTTTAATATATATCTTACTTAATTATATATATATATATATAAATCTTTATTTTAATATATTCCTTTGTTTATATATTTATATTTTATTCAAGTATTTTTAATATTCTTATATAATGCAATTAAACTTTTCATCTATTTTAAAATGACATTTTTCCATAAACTTTTTATACTATTTTATTCTTCATAATTATTGGCTTAATTTTTTTTTTAATTTTTTTTTTTTTTTTTTTTTTTTGTTCATGACAAATTTAATATATAAAAAACTAAAATGGATATTACATATATAATATATATATAATATTATTATATTATATATATTATATATATATAATATATATAAATATATATTATTAAATAAAAATAATTTCAACAAAATATTTTATTTATATTATATATTACTTGCAATAATATGGAAATATATGTATATTGAGTTGAATACCTTTTTTTTATACTATGATATATATAATATTTCAAAATTATAAAATGAAAAAATATTTATATATATATATATTTATATTATTTTATATAATATGAACTCCTGAAGAGGAAATCGTAAATTTTTTGATTATATAATAATTTTATTACTTCTTTATTTTCTTAAATAACATATTATAATGAGAAAAAAAAAAAAAAAAAAAAAAAAAGAAATAATAAAATTAAATACAATACAATAAAAAAAACACGAGCCTTTTTTATAATATTATATTATATTATATAATATATATATATATATATATATATATATGTATATAATTTTTTTTTTTTTTTTTTTTTTTTTTTTAAAGAAGAAATGAGGGTCTTTAATAGAATTTAAAATATTTAAAATGACATAATAATTATATTATATTTTAAAACAAATAAAAAAAAAACATATGTATTATATATATATAACATATCAATAGTAATAGAATATTATATTTTCGTTATTACAAATTGTAAATATATATATCTTTTTGTTAACGATAATTTTATATAAAATATATATTTATAATATATATATTCCTTTTAATGTATAATATATTTGATATAAAAATTATATATGATATAATTATTCCATATAAATTCCTTAATTATGCTAAAAGGAAAAAATATCACATATATTTATATACCCATAAATAAATACTTTTTAATTTTTTCTTTTTTTTTTCTTTTTTTTGAGCTTTAATATAAGGAAAAGGACAAAGGATATTTACTTGTACCTAACAATCATACTTTATAAATTCAAATTGTGTATAGAAAATTCATTTAAAAAAATATATAAAATAAAAATCATTTTAATAATATTTAAAAAAATGTTTTATCAAGTTTATCTTGATTCTCTTAAATTGGTTCTTGAATAAATTTACAAGTCTATTTATTTTAATTTTTTTCTCCTTCCATTATATCATAATAAAAAAACTACTATCACCAAAATAAAGTCTTTTAATAATTCACACATATATAAATATAATATATATAATGTATATATTACATATCGCTTAATATATTTTCTTCATGTAATTATTATTATCCTTACGAAATATATTTTTTAATATACCACTTTATTAACATTTTATATACTTAAAAAGTGACACCAAAAAAAATACATATATATATACATATATATATCATTTTATTATATATATTTATAATATATATTATTTTTTTTTTTCTGTACCCCTCTGTTTATAAAAAAAATTATTTTACCATGAATCTTTCTTTATATAAACCATTTGTCTATTTTTTTAAAAGAACACACGTGCTATAATTAATAATATATAAATATATATTATAAAAGTGTTAAGTTTTTATTTTATTTTTTTTGATTTTATAATAATGAACGCCAAACATTATTTTTTTCATCCACATTATGTGTGTATAAGAAAAAGAAAAAATTATAAAAATAAAATAAATGATAATTTAAAAAATTTATAAATATATGAAAAAATAAATAAATAAACCAATAATAATAATAATAGTCATGTAGAATTTATTTTTCAAATCAAAACATTTACACTTTAAATATAATTCATTAGATGATATTATTTGGCTTAAAATATATCTATCTATATATATATATATACTAGTCTTTTTTTTTTTTTTTTTTTTTTGTTGTTTCTTTTTTCTTAATATATCTTAAATCCATACAAACCCCGTTGTTAGAACGTTAAGAAAAAAAAAAATAATAATAAAATAAATAAATAAATAAATAAATAAATAAATAAATAAATAAATAAATAAATAAATAAATAAATAAATAAAGTAGTTATATATAAAAATAAAAAAATTCTTAATGATTTAATAAATGCCTCTTAGCTCTTTTTAATTATAAATATTTAGAACAAAATAAAAACAGTCAACTACACCATATATTATATATATATATATATATATATATATATTTATTTATTTATAATTATACCTTTCCTTTCTTTTTTCCTTTTTTATTTTTTTTACTATAAAAAATTTAAAAAGGTTAACCAAATTATATATTTATATATATATAATATTATTTTTTTTTTTTTTTTTTTTTTTTTTTTTTTTGCACAACCTTTTTAGAATTAAGAAATTTTAATTCTTCATTCATTTATATGTATATATATATAATATGTGCACAAAAAAAAAAAAAAAAAAAAAAATTTTAATAAAATAAAAAAACAAATATATACATATAATAATTTAAACTTTTCTTTTCTTCAAATAAGATAAAAAATAACTACATATTGGTTAAACACCATTTTATAATATAGATCTGGCTTTTTTTTTTTTTTTTTTTTTAAAACATATTATGTATATATTTGATATAATAGAAACTTACACATTTTTATAAACTTCGAATAAATCATATATAACTATTTTCTTCAACACATGCACCACATAAACATAAAATTTATTTATTTTTTTCATTGAAACTTTATTTTTCTTTTATAAATAAATATATATATATATAAATATAACCTTAAGTATATATATATATATATATATATTAACATTTCAAATTTATAAGATATAATATTATATATATATATATTATATATATATTTTTTCTTTTGAATTGTATTTTTAATTTTTGCTCACATATATATATATAATATAATATATGTATTATATAAATATTTTTAGTTTTATTCTTATATTAAAATAAAATTTGTTTCATTTATAAAAAATTTTATATTTTTTTTTTTATAAATATTTTTCTTATATATTTATAATAATTTAAAAATTCGTAAAATTTTGATTGCTTCTTGTTTAAAAAAAAAAAAAAAAAAATTCTTTTGCCCAAAAAGGTACACACCACAATGTATATAAATATATATATATATTATGTGAACATAATATATTTGTATATATTAAATATATATTAAAATAAATATAAATATAAATATAAATATTAATATACTTGTATAAATACATTAAAATTTTACATAAAAATATTACTGGAGTAAATAAATAAATATTATGCGATATATGTTCATATTGTATATATGCATATATATATTATATGTATATATTTTTTTTTTTTTATTTTAATTAATTATATATATAATTAATATATATAATATATATATTATATATATGTGTATATATATAATATATATCATTTTTAATTTTTTTTTTTTTTTTTTTTTTTTTTAATAGAATATAAAAGGAAATAAAAAAATTCGAATAAAGAACAGATATATTATAAAAACAAGTTTATTTATATTACCAAATTAATCCAAGTTTTAAAATTTTTTTTTTTTTTTTTTTTATTTTTAACAAACCTATTCCTCTCCCCAAATATATATACATATATATATATATATTTAAAAATATTAATTTTTATTTAATTATATTTATTTTTTATTTATTTATTCATTTATTTTATTATTATTTTTTTTTTTAACATATATATCCATTTGTATCAAAAATGATAAGTGGTATTCGAGTAAATGATAAGTGTGTAACCGAATTTAATAACATGAAGATTAGGAAGACATGTGGATGGATTATTTTTGTCATACAAAATTGTGAAATAATTATTCATTCAAAAGGTGCTTCAACAACCTTAACAGAATTAGTACAATCAATAGATAAAAATAATGAAATTCAATGTGCATATGTTGTGTTCGATGCAGGTACGAAATTTAAATAAGTGGATTATATATTATATGCATAAGCACACAAATAAAAAAAAATATATATATATATATATATATGTGTGTATGTATGTGTGTATTTATTTATTTATTTATTTATTTATATATTTATTCATTTTATTCATTTTATTCCTTTTACAGTAAGCAAAATCCACTTCTTCATGTATGCAAGAGAATCATCCAACTCAAGAGACAGAATGACCTATGCCTCTAGCAAACAAGCCATATTAAAAAAAATTGAAGGAGTTAATGTACTAACATCTGTTATTGAAAGCGCACAAGATGTTGCTGATCTTAAATAAATATATAAATGATTAATCCTTTACCTATATATATTATGTGAAGAACGTACAAATTTTTACACCATATAAAGATTGCTTATTTAATTAAAAAAAAAAAAAAAAAAAAAAAAAAAAAAAAAAAAAAAAAAAAAAAAAAAAAAATAAAGAAATGAAAAGAAAAGAAAAGAAAAAATAATGAAAAATAAAGAGAAATGAAGAAAAATAGAAACATTAACGTACATAAATATATAAATATATAAATATATATATATAAATATATATGTATATATATATATATATATATATATATATATATATATAAAGAAAGGCCACATGTATATATATGTATATATACATATACCTTTATATGTGTTTTATATATATATATTTATTTATTTATTCTTTTTTTTTTTTTTTTAACAAGTTCATTATGAAGTGAATCACATAATGTACCTTTTCCTTAAATTCAAAATAAACATAATAACAAAAAGAAGGAAAATTAAATATGATTACATATTATTATATATTATTTAAAGGAATTAGAAAAAAAAATAAAATAAATAGTATAAATTAAAACAACTATATATACATATATGTATTATATATGTTTATATATATACTTATATTTATTCATATCATTAGACCTTTCAAATTCTTATATTTTTCCAGAAATTTTATGTATTCCAAAGAATTTAAATGTTTTTATCAACATATTTTATTTATATAAATACATGTGTGTACACGTTATATTTTTTTTTTTTTTTTTTTTTTTTTTTTGCATTTTAAAAAATAGAATTATAAAAGTTTAATATTGTACGAACATGCGTTTCTAATTGGACTTTTCAATTTTTCGTACGTATAAATTATATATATATGTATATATATTAATATATCGATATATTTATACCCAATTTTTGTCCGTGTTAAGGTTGAATAATATCCTTTGAAGAAAATAAAAAAATTAAAGATTTTATATAATTACTAATAGTATTCATTCCAATTTATATTAGACATGTTTTAAAGGCCTAATTTTTATTAAAGTATTAAATAAAAAAAATTAAATCATTATGAGTATAATAGAAGGAACGACATTTAGGTCTTTCCTTTCCAAAAAATAATATATATATATCACATAAAAAAATAAAATTATAAATAGCAAAACTGATATGGAATAAAAGAAGTAAAATAAATAAATATATATATATATATATATTTATGTGTGTAACAAAAAAAATTTTCCTTTTAATAAAATATACATATATTAATATTGATCTATCATTACCTTATCTTAATTTACATAAAAAAAAAAAAAAAAAAAAATAACATAATTCCCTGTCCTATTGAAGAGAACTCAATTTTATTTTTGGAGTATTGTTCTCTTTACTTAAATCAAATTCATCAAAAAAATTATCAATATCCATGTGGATTTTATTTTTAAACCTTTTATCTATCATTCGTGTTTCTCCAGTACTTTTAAAAGAATTATAACTTTTGTTCTCATCATGAAAACTATCCTTATGATTTATATTGCTCACATCAGCATACATATTATTCACATTATTCATATTATTCATATTATTCATATTGTACATATCCATATTATTTTTATTATTTTGCAAAGAAACTTGTCTTTCCTCTTTTAGTTGCTCTTTAAAAGAAACACTATTTTGTATATTCTTATTATTAAATAAAATTGTATCAGATATAAATTGAGGAGACTTATTCTCTTTTATATTTTTCCTAGGCACAGAAAGATTATAATCTATATTGTTAGGATTCCATGTATCAACAAAAAATTGATCATTATTAATATTATCATATTGACTATAATCAAGAATATCTTTTCTATTATTATCAAATGTGTTTGTCTTCTCAGGACATGTTGAATCGTCTCCATTCATATGTATAGATTCCATAAAATTATTTCTATCTGTATTAAATTCATTTCTTTCGTTAAAGTCAGTATCTGTTTGTAATTCACCTCCTGATATTGTCATTTCTTTTGTATCTTCTTGGATGTCACCTTTATTCTTTGTAATAATACACTTTATCTTATCTATAAAATTATAAGACTTTTGAGGATCATACATCTGATTATCTTTGTGTTCTTTTTCTTCTAGTAATAATTCTTTTTTCAAATCAACCATAAGTGATTCCAAAACGTCAAACGCACAGGATCTTATTTGCATATTATCATCTATCATACTTCTAGTGACCATTGGTAATATATTCGATACAAATTTGTTCATACAAAATTGATCATATGTATATTTAATTGAATGTAATGTTGCTACTTTTGTTTGTATAGACATATCATGTATACCAACTTGGAATACATTTTCTAATATATTTTGTTTATCTGTTATTATATGTTTTGAAATTTTAGCTATACATATAATACTGTTAGTTTTAATGCAACTATCATTTTCTTTTAAATTTTCTAAGAGTACATTAAGAGCAGCTGATCTTATATTTGTTTTTAATTTTGGAAAAAGATATATAAAATTTTTTATAGTTTCATTTTTAATAGACATATTATTATCCATGAATCCATATATATATGGTTTATATATTTCATTCATATGATTATGATTTAGATGCTTTTCTATAAATGGAAAATATTCTAACAATAAATATCTTACTGTTCTATCAGTTAAATGAAAACATTTTAAAAATATAGATCCATATACCATTTTCTCAAATTCTTCACTTGATATATCTTTTGAAATATGTAATATAATTTTTAAACATTTTATATAATTCTCAAATATATCTATATTCTTACATAATTCTGGTAATATCATTTGAACTTTTACATCTAAAGATATATTATCAATATATTCAAATAAATTATCTAAAAATATGCTTTTCTCGATTTTACTTCTCATATGTATTTCTGTTAAAAATAACATGGTTCTAACAATATAATTATTATTTTTTAAATTTTCATCATTTAATATATTATTCAAATTTATTTCACTACAATTATATGTATTCAACATATTATATACTTTATGTAAGTTATGTGGTATATAATCCATTTTGTCTTTCTCATAATTCACATTAAAAATAAGAAATGTCATACTACTATGAGGATCACTACATAAATAATTCGTCATACTATAAGTATTATTATCTATATTATTTCCAACTCTATATAATATTTCATTATTTTCATTACCTGTAGAACAAATATATTTCTTATAGGACCATATCATTAATAATATCAAACCATTACAATCAATATAGGTTGAATGTATATTATTTGGTATATTTATTTTATATCCATAACTACAAAATATATGATCTTTTATATCATTATATATATTAGATATACTCATATTCTTCTCATGAATACAATCGAAATTACTTAATTTCCATCTACCTTTGGAATTTACAAATATTGATAAAGGATTAATCAAACCGTGGATATAATTACAAGAATTAATAAAATGAATAGATCTCATTATTTCATATAAACCCCATATAGGATCACTCTTTATTTTTTCATATATCAATGGTACACATTTCTCTGTTACTATATATATCCTTTTCTCATTTTCATATGTATCCAATACTTTTAAAATATTAGGATGAATTAATTTTTTAGAATATGACAAATGATTCTTTATATATCTTTTCACATAAGTTGTTTCTTTATTATTCTTCTCATATATAAATACACAAACATCTTCACAATTCTTATCATGCCCTTCATACATTTCATAATAACCAATCTTTATATCATACTCTATCTTTTTACCTATCATATAATTAAAACTAGATGGTAAATCACCAAAAAGTTTATTCACAAAATATTGTAACATTTTAACAAAAAATAATAATATAATATAATATAAAATATATATAACTTGAATATTTTATTATTCTATTATTTTCTTTTTATGTTTTCCTTTATACTATTCAAATAAATCCACATATATATATATATATATATATATATATATATATTTATATATATTTATGTATAATATTTGTGAACTCTTTTAATTTATCCTGAACAACGCTAAATATTATATTGTTCAAAGGTTACAATGAAAATATTAAATAACTACAATTTCCATATATATGTAATCCATCCTTTTTTAACATACAAATATATATATATATATATATTATTACTATACATATATTTTATTTTTTATGTCGTCCTAATCATTTTTCATTTTAATCCTTTTTCGAAATATAGATTACATATAATCAAAGATTTATAGTTAATTCAATTTTCCAAATAACGAACCAAGAAAATATTTTATTTTAATTTACAAAAAAATAAAAATAAAATAAAATAAAAAATTCACATATACATATATATATATAACAACAACTTTTAATAATTTTACTAAAACAAATACTCTTCTTTTTTTTTTTTTTTTTTTTTTTTTCTTCTTTTTATAGTCGTCACAATATTTTACATGCATATAACAAATTTCACAACCTTCAAAATATTTTTTTATTCTTTAAAATTTTTTTTCGTCATATTATATATTTATATGAATTAATAAAAATGAGGAGGGGATTTATGCATATAGTGTTTAATTTTTTTTTTTTTTTTTTTCTTCTTCACAAAAATATTATATAATTTATTATATATATTTGGAAAAAATATATATTTATATAAATATATATATTTTATCATATTAATAATTTCTCAAATATTATTATACATCTTTTGAATTATTTTTACAAAAAAAAAAAGAAAAAAAAAATGGGAACTTTAAATGGATAATATTTATATGTATATAATTATGTGTCGTATATATAAATCATATAATAATATAAATATATCCACAACAAAAAAAAAAAAAACAAATAAATATATATATATATATATATATATATATATATATATCTTTATATATATATATATTTCTACCCTTTTAAAAGAATAAATTCGCCAGAGTATACAACTTTCTGGTCCTTCCTTTTTTTTATTATTTTCCCCTTTTTTTATTGGTGTTCCGTAATATATTTATATTTCCTAAAATATGCTTGAGCTAGTTGTAAATTTTTTATGTTTTCTTCGACCATTCTCTTTTTCTTTATTTTAGTGATAAGTGCACTAGTTATACAACATAAATTTCTATAACATTTCAAGTTGGCATTTATGATATCCCGAATTTTATGAACCGCTTCCTTTTTTAAAAATACCATGGTATGGCCAACCTAAAAAGTTAAATAAATGAATATATATATACATATATATATATATATATATATATATATATATATATTTATATATATTTATTTATTTATATATCTATATTTTAACCTTATATGAATCCTTTTCAAAGTTTCTTTCCAACAACATGGATACTTTAGTTTTTTCATCCAAGCTTGAGTCATTTGAAACCGCAATATCCAAATATTGATAATAACTTAAGAAAGAAGCAAAAGTATATTTATACTGAAAAAAATATTTTATATTTAATGTTTCAACAATAGATAAAGAAAA
>NC_041697.1:85000-95000 GCF_900097015.1 Plasmodium sp. gorilla clade G2
TTATGTGAAAAAACTAAAAAATTTGAATATAATAAAACTTACACAAAACTTAAAATAAATTCAAAGTTTAAAAATAAAAAGAAAAAAAAAAAATTTTCCTCTTTTTTTTTTGTATAAATAATATATTCTTATATTTACTTATCAAAATGGATTTTTCAAAAGAAAATATTATATTTTACAAAAATTAATTATATGTTATTTTTTAAAAAATTTATATTCCCTTTTAAAAAAAAAAAGTTATTGGATTTTTTTTTTTTTTTTTTTTTTCAAGCAAATTTTGAAATGATTTTTATCACGTATGTTATGTTATTAATATTATTTTAATTTTCATTTATATAAAATTTTTTTTTTTTTCTTTTGGAACTGAGCCTTCTTTATAATGTATATAAATAAATGTATTCATACATATTTTATATTAATATGTAAATATTATATATATATATATTATAAATATAATGAATATATTTTTCCTAATATATAAAATACGAACATATTTTATATATTATATAAAAAATATTTGTTATTGTTATATATATCCATTCATTTTATTTATTATATACATAAATATATAATATTATATATATAAACATTGTGTTTCGTTTTATTTTTTTTTTATATATGGATTTAAATTATATATATATAAACAATTATATAATAATAAATACTATATATTATTGTATATATATATATAATAAATAATAAAATATGAGGCAAGATATTTTATGTATACATATATATATAATAATATATATGTTATTATTTGTATATACAAATGCTCATATAATATTATATTATATATATATATATATATATAATATATGGTATTTTATTTAGTGTATTTATAGAGCTCCAGGGGGTTTCTAATCCTTCCATATATATATTATAATATATATAATATATATATTTTTAATTTTTATTTTTTCACATAATTTTAATATAATTTTTTTATTATATTTATATTTATTTACATATTTTATTATTTTTTATATTTTTAAATTTTTTTAAGTATAGGAAAAGTATATAAAAATATATAAATTTTTATATTTTTTCTATTGTAATTTTTTTTACGTGGGATTATTCCCATAATGTAAAATAAATCGAAGGGAATTATAGGGTTAAATGATTTTTAGGTCTTAATTATTTTTTAATTAAAAAAAAAAATAATAATAAATTAATATATATATATATATATATATATATATAATATTTTTGTTATATATTCGAATAATATTATATGGCAAATATATCAAATGTTTAATTAAAAAAATATATTATATATATATATTTTATGGACAAAAAAAAAATATTTATTAATAGTAAAAAACAAAAGGTTATACATTTATATAAAATATATATGTATATATATATATTTATTTATATATTTATTTATTTATATATATTTTCCTAAAAAGTTAAAAAATGATATGCACTTTCCAATTATGTTGTATGAAAAGATATCAATAAAATTTTGTCCTGGTGGTGGATATTTTTTATAATCATAACGATAAATTAAAGAGGAATTTTTCATCCATAAATTATTTGATAAACCTCTATGTAAGATTCTAGAATCATATATGATTAAATCTTGTTCATTTACATCAGGTATAAATGATGATCCTTTTGTTATATAATAAACTTTTAAAAATTGTTTGAATGTTTTAATTTTATGTTTTAAAGTTTTATTTTGTAATGAGGAAAATAAATGTGTTCCTGTAAAAAATTCGAAATTTCCTGATTGTTCATTTATTTTATTAAGTGGGACAATAATTGATATTCCATTATAACCATTATCAACATGATAAGTTTGTGTATCACTTAAGGGTTCATTATTTAATAACTGTAATTCAGATAAATATATTTTATCAGTTTTTTCATTTGTTATATCTAAATTATTCATATTATTTAAATTAAAAATGGTCTTCTTATCAAATTGTTTAAATATATTTTCATATGTTCCAAGTGATAAATAAGAATATACAATATTCATCCAATATTGTTGTAAATTTACAAACAAATCACTTATCCTACTATTTCTTAAGATACAATATTGTCTACCTCTACTAGGACGTATACAAAATATATTTTGATCTTTATTTAATAAAAAAGATGATATATTTATATCTTTTTCTTCTACAAACAATTCTTTCTTTAATCTCTTTATAGTTTCTTTTGGTAATATATTTTTTAAAACAACAATTCCATATGTAGATAGGCTTTTATGTATCTCGTTTATTGTATCTATATTTAAAACATATTTTGTGTTATCCATTATTTGATTATCATACATATTATTAATACTATCACTATTAATATTAATATTATTATTACTATTACTATTACTATTATTATTACTATTATTATTACTATTATTATTACTATTAATGTATTTTTTTTTTTCTTCTTCATCTCCTTTTAATATTGTTAATTTATTATCTTTTATACTTAATCCCATATAATTAGAAACTTCTAGGCCAATATCTTTTCCTGCATGCTCGCTACAATGTCTATATGATCTTTTCATTTTTATAAAGTCAAAAAAATTATTCCTTTTATAATTTATTAATAAGTATATATAAGTATATGCATACAGTTCATCAAATAAAACATTTAAGGAAATATTATTAGATGATGCATCTAGGTTTATTTTTTTCCTCTCTACTAAAAAATCTTTAAAATAACTAAGATTTAAATTTTTTAAGAAGCTCCCTCCATCATTACATTTATTATATAAGTAAATATCATCATCATCATTATTATTATTATTATTATTATCATTTATATTATTCTGATTAATCCTATGGATATCCACATTTATGTTACCATTTATTTCAGATTCTAAATAGTTAATAATATCACTTATTAGCTCATCAATAGACATACTCCTTTTTTCTTTTTCCACTATATTTTTTAATTCATCTTTTTTCTTTTCAAAAATATTACTTATATATTGTAAATGATAATCTACTGGATAATAATTATTACTTGCATCTAACAATTTTGACACTGGTAAATTAAAATATTCATTTATTTTTTCAAATCTCTCTAAATATCTTTTTTTATTCAAAATTTCAAAATTTTTTTCACTTAAATGGAAGTATATTTTATGAGATACATTTTTATAAGCCGACTTTTTCTTTTTTATATATTCATTGCAAATACCTAAAAAAAAAAAAAAATAATGAAACAAGTTATATAAAAAAATTTAAACTATACATATAAAAATATACACATTAATATGTATAAATATATATATATATATATATATATATATATATATTAACCTAAATTAATAGATACAAAAGAGGCTAAGTAAAATAAATATTTATACTCAAATTTTGTTTTTAATGTATCTTTATATTTATTCATTCTAAAAATAAAATAAAAAGAACAAGTCTTAGACTTTTAAAAAATATTGCACTTTTTATAAATAAAAATATATATATATATATCAATATTATTTATTCATTTATTCTCATTTATTGTTCTATCCCCTTGTGATTGGGATTTTACTTTTAATCATACGTTATAATTATATATATATATATATTATTATACAACTTTTTTTTTTATATTTACATTTATTTTCTTTATTTTTTTTTTTTTTCATATATATAAATTATGCATATTCTTTTATCTTATTATTCTTTTTTAATCTATTGTGTGGATTATATATGTGCAACTTCTATTCATCAAGGGTACTAGAACCGGGTAAAAAAAAAAAAAAAAAAAAAAAAAAAAAAAAAAAAAAAAAAAAAAAATAATAAAAAAAAATATATATAACAATATAACGATATATATTATTATATTATAATCATTATGAGAAAAAAAAAAAAAAAAAATTAGATGTAAAATTATTGATTATTAATTGCTAACTCTTTTGTACGTTTTATGGTTCCTTCATATATATTTGTATATTAAGAGATATATACATATAATTTTAAAATTTTTTATTAAATATATATACCTGGAAAAATATGTATTTTATATGATACAAAATTATAATTATTTTTACATTACACTGTAAATTTTTTTTTTTGTTTATTTTTTATATTTCAATTTTTTTTTTTTTTTTGTTTTATGTCAATAATTTTGTAGTTAAATTATTATATAATAATAATATATTTATATGTTTATGTGTCAAGCCCATAGTACCTTTAAAATATATATTAAAAAAAAAAAAAATGTGTTCTATTTATACATATTTGTTTTATTTGAATAAATAAATAAAAATATATACATATATATATATATATATATATGTTTCATTGCTTATATTAATAATGGATATAAGTTTTTTATTAACCTAATTATTATTGTTATTATTATTATTATATATTTATTTAACAGGTTAATATTATAAGGGTTAGAAAAAGGATTAATTTTACACAGCAGAAAATATATTAAAAATAAATTATAAAATAATATATCAAATTAAATATATAAATAACATTTATGAAATAAAAAATGCTACCCCATTTTATTAGCATTTAATTTATTTTGTATATATTATTTTATATATATATATATTTTTTTTTTTTTTTTTTGAATCTGTGAATACTGTCAAATGTAAAGGGGATACCTTAAAATGGTTTTTCTTAAAATGAACAAGATAATAAGTTATTAGAATTGTTAAATATATTTATATGCTTATAAAAAAATAAAGTGATCATATTTTTTCTTTTTTTTTTGTAAATATATATAAAGATAGAAGACCTCAAAAAGGTTTGATAAGATTACATATATATATATATATATATGTGTATATATTCATATATATATATTTATTTTTACATCTAATTTTATGGGTGAATAGATAAGACTTATAATGGTTCGATTTTGTAAATCCGATAAATTGTTAATAAACCATGTGGAGCTAAAATACATATGCCTGTGTTATATATTTTTATTATTGAGTATTTTTATATGGTATATATTTAAGAAGTATCATGAGAATAGAATAAATAAAAAACATAAATGGAAAGATATTGATGGTAGTCATAAGAATGAGAAGACCGAATTTTTTAATTATATTTATGAATGTTATAATGATAATGATGATGTGATAATTAGACAAGAAGGATATAAAAATAGTTTATGTGGATTTCTTCTTAAGAATATATCTATAGTATCTTATTTATTAACACATTTTATTATTATATTATTAATTGGAAATGAATATTGTATAAAACAAAATGGTGAAATATTATGGAATGATAGAGCATTTGTATTTTTTATATTTTTATTATTATGTTTTATTATAACATATGCTATATTAACAGTTAGAAAACACATGCATAGTATTTTTTTAAAACCATCTCTTTTAAAAGATAGTGATTATGTTTTAGTTTATACAAAAAATGAAGACTACACAAATTCATATAAAAATATATTCAAAGAAAGTTATGTTTATATTACAAATGCTTTTATAAAATGGAATAAAAAAATATATAAATATTCTTATAAAAATATGAAGTTATTTCATTATTATCAAATCAAGGTAAAACACTTTTTTTTTTATTTTTTTAGTTCTACAGATAAAAAAAAAAAAAAAAACGATTATATAAAAAATTCATATAATGATCAAGATGATGATGATGATATTCAAAATAAAAGTAATAACTATTATTATTCAAATATATATAAAAATAATTCATATTATAATAACTCTTATCATAAAAAAAGTATATCAAACCAATATTCTAATAGGAGACTAAGTAATAACTCTGTGTATACAAAAAATGTATTAAGAAACCAAGACAATAATTTAGGTTATTATGAGGAGAATCAAAATGAAATAAATAAAATGAATGGAATAGATAATGTATATAATATAGATAGATTAAATGTAATGAATCAAGGGGATGATAATAATTATGATAATGAAGAAAGAGAAATACATGAAAAATATTCTTTTAATAAAAATAATGAATATGATGATAAATATAATGATCATTATGATGATCACTATGATGATCACTATGATAATCACTATGATGATCAATATGATGACCACTATGATGATCAATATGATGATAAATATTATAATCAATATGATGATGACAATATTGTTTTTGGATCTAAACGTTTTTCTTATAAAAAAAAAGGGAAAAAAAAAAAAAAGAGTCTATTGGTGACTAGCCAAAATAATACAAGAAGATACATAGAAAATAATCTTAAAGTTCATAAAGTAAGAGTACGAATTAACGAAAAAAATGTTAGATATTTTTTTTTTAGAAGTATGAAATATATATATAATGAAGAAAAAGATTGTTTTTATAATATATCACATAGTATAGAAGAAAAAGTAAGAAATCTTGATTTTAATTATATATTAAAAAAAGGAGGTTTAAATAATAATGAAATTATTAATAATATTAATGAATATGGATATAATAATATCCATTTAGAATTTTATTCTTTTTTTAAAAATTTAAAAAGAGAATTATTAGATGGAATATATATGTTTCAATTATTTATTAGTTATAAGAATTTTTTCTGGAAAGAAATTATAACTTCCTTAATATGGTTAATTATATCATTATTAAGTGTAATTAAGAAGATATTTAAAAATCAGAAAAATAAAAAAGAAATATATGAAAATATACAAGCAAATAATAATACCTTTGTAACAGTTTATAGAAATTCGATAGTACAACAAATACCATCAAATAATTTAACTATAGGTGATATTATAATTATAAATTCTAAAATGACTTTACCTTGTGATTGTCTATTATTAACAGGAAATGTATTAGTAGATGAAAGTTTATTAACAGGTGAATCGCGTCCTATGAAAAAAATATGTATATCATCGTCGAATTCAAATTCGTTTAATTCTTATCACATGACATCTAATGAACCAAAAAACACACAACATAATAAAAATGATAAATATGATATATATCAAGATGATGAGGACCATTCGAGTATACACATAGATAAGAAGAAGAAGAAAAAAAAAAAAAAAAATAAGAATAATAATAATAATAATAATAAAAAAAAGAAGAGTCAAATAATTAATGGTTCAAATAAATATGTGGACCTACAAAAAATGGATCATACTGATGATAATAATAGTAATAATATATATAATCATGATAATAGTAGTAATCATATATATAATCATGATAATAATAATAATAGTAATAATAATATTGATCCATATGATGAATCTTATGATAATATATCATTTCGTAAACAAAATAATGATTATAAAAAATGTAGTGTTAATAATTTCAATACAAATAATATATTATATGCTGGTACGGATGTTATATCAACACTTAATTTTACAGAAAATATTTATGCTATAGTTATAAATGTAAGTATATATACATATAAAGGTAAATACATGCAAAATGTATTATTTCCTAATCCATTACTTTTTAAATATGATTCTCAATTACCAATTGTATTTATATTTACTATAATGTTTAGTTTTGTTTGTTTATATTTTCAAATACGTTATCTAGGTTTAAATATGACTTCTATTTTTTATACTATCGGTACTCTTTCTCAAATATTACCTGTATGGACACCTGTTGTCTTAAATATAGGTCTTAATATTTCAACTAATAGATTGAAAAAAGAAAAAGATATTTGCTGTATTGCACCATCTAGAATTCCTATATGTGGTAAAATTCGTGTCTTCTTTTTTGATAAAACTGGAACCTTAACAGATCATAAAATCGAATTTTCAGGTGTTCATTTCTGTAATAATATTCTAAATGAAAAGAAAAAAAGTATACTCAATTCTCCTAATAATAGTTATCCTAATAAATTATTATCAGATGATGATCTCAAACAAATCAAAAATCAAACTACTTTATTAAATGTAAGTAAAACTTTGAAAAATATATTTACAAAGGGTGCAAAAAATAATCAGAACCACAAACAACCATCTAAGGAAATCAAAAAGGAAGTCCAAAATAAAATAAATGAAATTGATTCTGTCGAAATAAATAATTTTCTTGTTACAAATAATGTACATCTTCCTTCACTTGAAAATAAAGAAAATAATAATGACTATAATAATAAGATACAGAGTGTAGATAATATAACACTTAATGATGATAATTTGATACATAGTATTGATAGCTTGCTTCCTAACAATGATAATAATATATATAATAATCCTAATGAGATGCCTTATAATAATAATTACAATAATGGTAGCTCATTAAAATCATCAAATTGGAATCAGTCTATAGAAAGTCACATAAATGTGAATAAAAATGAATATGCTGAGGAGCAAGAAAAAACGCAACACATACAAAATGATAATAATAATAATAATAATAATAATAATAATGATAATAATAATAATAATAATAATTATAATGATAATAATAATAATGATAATAATAATAATAATGATAATAATAATAATAATTTTAATTATAATTATAATTATATTTATGCTATAGAAGATATACGTATGGATTCAATAGATAATACCAATGCCAATGACACAAATAATGATGAAAATAATATGGAAATAATATATGAAGAAAAACAAGAGAATGATGTGTTTTATAATTCTAATGAAAAAGAAGAACATCTTGATGAAAATAATATGAATGAAATAAAAAAAAATATCTATAAAGAACATTTCGAAAATAATAATACAAATGAAGATCATAATGGTGAAGATAAAATTAATATGGATAATTATGAGGAGCTACCTCACAATTATTCTAATGAAAATACAAATGAGCAAAATGGAAACAGCAACAACAACAACAACAACAACAACAATAACAACAACAATAATAATAATAGTAATAATAATAATAATAATAATAATAATAATTATGGTGATGATGAATTAAACTATAATTATAATGCTAACCTTCCCCCCCAATATGTAGGTATTGATGGTATTCGTGAGGAAGATTCCTTTGTCATAGATGAAAGAAATATACAAATTGATTATGATGAAAAAAATGGTGATGATAGTAATGCATATAATAACTCATTTGTTATTAGTAATACTGATAACAATAATTATATCCATAATAATATTGATAATGTAAATTATGATTATAATAATCACCAATATGAAGATAGAAATACACAAAATAAATATTTTAATGAATCTAATTCTTCTATGAATTCTATAACATCATTACTTTATAATAGTAAATTAATGTGGACTAATAAAGTTACTCTTAATAATACACCTTCGAATTATCATTTATTAATATATGCATTAGCAGGTTGTTCTTGTGTTTATTATGATAATAATAATATTTATGGAAATGAAATCGATAAAAGATTATGTGAAGCTACAGATATGAAAATTACAAATTATATTAATGATGATAATATGAATATTAAAAAAATTTCTTTAAAAATTAATAATAATACATATAAAAATTTTGATGTATTAAAAACATATGAATTTGATTATTATACAAAAATATCTACTACCTTAACATATGGTAATTTTGATTTTAAAGAAAAAAAATATATTGTCTTTTCTAAAGGTTCATTTGATAAAATCTATATGAAATGTATTAAGAATGAAGAACTTTATTTTTTTAAAAAAAAAGAACAAGAATATAGTAAAAATGGTTTCTATGTTATAGCTTTAGCATTCAAAATTATTAGTAATATGAAATATGAACATATATTAGATTTACCTAGACAATTATTGGAAAAAGATATGAACTTCTTATCTCTAATCATGTTTAATAATCATATTAAAAAAGATGCATCCATGGTTATACAAACTTTAAAAGGATCTTCAATTAGACCTGTTATATTAACAGGAGATAATGCATATAATTGTTTATATGTTGGAAATAAAATAGGACTATTTAATAACGTCAATTTTTATGAATCCTTCTTTTCACTTAATATGAATTCAAGTGGAAATAACAAAAATAACAATAATAATAATAACAATAATAATAATGATAATAATAATGATCACAATAATGATAATATATATATTAATCAATTAAATACAAACAATCATTTGTCAAATATTAAAAAT